>NC_064307.1:65108516-65266043 GCF_023373825.1 Bactrocera dorsalis | reverse complement strand
AATAAATTTACCTATTTACTCATTGTTTGCACTCCACTTTGAACAAAATATTAAAATTTCATTGAAGCGAAAGGTATTAGTATGGCGTCAACGAAATTATGTACATACAAAATGGACAGCTAAGTTCTTTTGTGCACTGGCCGGCTATTGTCATGTCGCTGCCTTCATACAAAAGTTCATGTAGCTGGCTGCACGACGTCATTTACAGTTCACTATCACGCAGTCATGTAGTGTCGCTTTCTATGTGTTCAGCACATATGTTTTGCAAAAAAGTAAATAATTTTTTCAATTCCTTCAGACACCTCTTACCGCTAGTGCTAGCGCTATAAATTGCAAGCAGTTTTCTCCAAACACATCAGTCTTTCACTAGCCTTCAGTAGATGAAACAGTTGGTGTGATTTTTCTAACGAAGTGTTACTAATATAATGGAACGTTGGCAAAATTGTGTTGCAGTCGTTACTGGTGCCAGCTCCGGCATAGGTGCTGCCACCGTTAAGGATCTTTTGAAAGCTAATTTGATTGTTGTCGGTCTGGCGCGGCGCTTGGAGCGCATGGAAGAACTTAAGGCACAATTACCCGCTAAACAACAAAAATGTTTTCATGCCGTCGCGTGTGATGTTTCATCACAGGAATCCGTTGACACGGCATTCGATTGGATCATCAAGGAATTGGGAGGTGTCGATATCCTTGTTAATAATGCGGGTACTTTCAAAGCTGGCCAGATTAGCACTCAGAATCCGGTGGAAATACAACAAGTTTTACAAACCAACGTAATGGGCGTGGTGTATTGCACACAGCGTGCCTTCAAATCGATGAAAGAACGTAATTTTGATGGTCATGTGGTTGTTGTTAATAGTGTGTTGGGTCACAGTGTACTTAAGACGCTCGGTAGCAATCAGCTACCAATATTTTCTATTTATCCGTCATCCAAATTTGCTGTAACTGCCCTCACCGAGGTATTGCGTCAGGAATTTAAAGGACTAAACACCAAAATTAAGATTACTGTAAGTATATTTTTTAAGTTTCTTTTTCTTTGGAAGCTTTCGAGTATAAAAGTATGACTAGTCTCTTCTTAGAATATGATCAAATAGAAAGGAATGGTTCGTTTAATATGAAAAGTTGAGAAATGTCATTTGTGATACGTTCCTTTATGTCTAAACGTGGACTCATTTCGAAGTATCGCATTTTTTCGGGCTATATCCTACTTATATTCTCATGTATCTATAAGCATTAATATATACGATCCAACAGCGAGTCGAAATTATTATAGAGCGTTAGTCCCTAACGAAATTACGGAGTGGTAGCCTCAACTTTAAGAGCGCTACGTCCAATTTATAATCGTTATAATCGTCCTGTCAGAGTAACAATTGAGTGTCTAGTGGAAAAATTTGAATCCACAGGCACCGTACAAAATGTTCTCGTGCCAGTGAGATAAAGAAGTGCCAGTGAGACAAAGAAGTGCCCGTAGTGTCGAGAATATTGCCGCCGTTAGCGCATAGATTGAGAAAGACTTAAATCAGTCTCTCTTACGTCGTTCTCAAGCGTTGGGTATCTCTGTGACGTCGTTGTGGCGAATTTTGCGAAAAGATCAAATTGCTGCAAGAACGAACCCCTTTCACCACCAGATTTTAATGAAATATCATCTTCAACGATGAGGCTTATTTCTGGCTGAATGGCTTCGTCAATAAGCGTTATTGGTCAGGCAGCAATCCACACGTACTCCATGAGTCATCATTGCATCTTGAAAAAATTACGGTTTGGTGCGGTTTATGGGCCGGCGGCGTCATTGGGCCGTATGTAATATGATACAATATTCGAACAAATTTGATTTAAGGAAAAATGCTAGTCATAATAGATGATATCTACACGTACAAGCAATTATACTTCGAAAGAGATGCGCCAGCAAAAGCTTCACCTTATTACTCTACTCATCCGTTCAGGAAAAACACAGGTTTGAAGAGAGTAGTTTCTCTTAATCACTCAAAGTCTACAAAAAAGAACAACGCGACCGAATCTGTTTATATATTTTATCATAGATAGACTATATCGCGTATATACAGACGGACAGCTGAACTTGGGTAAATTGGCTCAGCTTGTCACACTGAATATATGTACTTTACAGGATCTCCGAAGCTTCTTTTGTAGATGACAAACATCGTGGCAAACTTAATATAGCCTGTTTTGGGTATACAATAATTTTATATATATTTCCACTGGCTTTCAAACTTAACTCCTACTTGCCTTTAATACTTTGTTCCCAACAAAAATTTTAAGTGATTAGATTACATTTAATCTCTTAACTAATCAGCCCGTTCTCACTGCCGTTGGACAGATAATAAAACAGCTGCTTTTGTCATTCAAGAATTCACAACGCTTAATATTTATTAAAAGAAAACATTGTCTTATAGTATTTTGTAATGAAAGCCATCTTCTTTTAAATATTTTCCACATAATGGAAATACAGTCACTCAAAATTCCACTCATTTAGTCACTCTGATCGTTCATATATATATGTCTTTAACTCCATATCTATCTCGATACAAATAAAAATAGTGACGCAAACAACCGTTAGGTGAACAAAACCTAAAATACTCAGTGCAACATGTTGCGTGAGTATAAAAATAACTCAGTGCTATGATATAAAAAGATAAGATATCATTTTTTGGTAGACAATTTGCAGTGATTCTCTAATTTTTATTGATTTTAAGAGAGTGAGAGAAGTTCTATTTAAATATTTGTTGTGCAATCTCTTAATCTAGTCATTCGCTAATAGAGTATAATATTGAAGAGAGCTGGCGTATCTCTTTTAATCTATGTTATCATATCTACATTCCATGTCATAATGACTTGCAGTTTTTGACGATTCAATTTGTTATTATATCACCTCATACAAATATACCGTATGTGTGAAAAATGCTTGTCATGCAATAGTTGGCAATTGTTTGTTCTTCTTCAAAGAACTTTTATCATATTTTTGCAATTTTGTTACATTCTGCTCGGACTATTTGAGTTACTAAAACTATTAGCTGGTCCATAGTGTGATTTATTACAAAAGCTGTCTACTCCTTGATTCTCCGGAACCCTAATAACTGTATGCGAAATAATGGTAAAACATGGTAAAAGTTCCTGTCAACATAAAAGTGATTTTTGTTGAGCTGTGATGTGGTTTTTCCGGTTTCAGCTCAGCTTTGCCGCGATATTCTGCGGACTGATCGGGTGTTTTCGGGCCGTAAGCATAGATCCAAGATTCATGGCCAGAAATAATGCGTTTCATGACGTCCTAATAGTCAGTTTGCATTGTTTTTCAGACCTTAAGGCGACGCAGTTTTCGAAAAAATTTAATAATTTTGGCAGCAGTTGTGCTTTTACTTTTCTTAGGGCAAATGATCTTTCAAAATGGTTTTCACTGATCCTTCCGATGTTCTAACGATGCCAGTAAGATCTCTGACTATTGATCGCCGATTCTCAGGCTCCAATTCCTTTATTTTATTGACGTGTTGATCATCAGTTGATGTTGATGGCAGTCCTGGAAGCGTTCTCGACCCTCTTTGTACCAACCAAAAAACACTTGCTCGCGACAAACAATTATCACTGAAGGTCTTTTCCAACATCTTGAACGTTTCGGTACGAGAAATTTGATTTCCCTTTTAGGTTGTCTTTTTAAGGCGTATTACTGCCGACTGCTCTACATCAACTTGTCTATCGGTGCTCAATTAATAGCGCCATAAGGTTTTACTGACCTGAATTAAAGCATAAAAACTCGAATGAGTTTCTCATCCTCAGCAAGTTTCCTTTTCCCTTTACTGTAAGGGCTAGCAGGTAGATTATATGGTGTCGGTGGTTGAAATTGTTTGGAAGAAGTTAAGGCATTTTTTTATTGTTAGTACCACCTTTGCGATATTAAAACTAAAATCATTTAGATCTTATATCTTTAGTCATCCAGTTGAACTATTTATATATTACTATTATTTTTACTAAGAATCAGCACACAAAGATCGCTGAGTCAGAACAAATTGCAACATTTAATTGAATTACTTAATAGCGACGCTACCGTTAGCTTTATAAATAGTTGTTCGATTTTCGGAAGTTTTACAGTCTTTCATTAGCATTCAATAGAGCAAACAATTGGTGTTCTTTTCCCAAACTAAGTGTTATTAATATAATGGAACGTTGGCAAAATCGTGTTGCAGTCGTTACCGGCGCCAGCTCCGGCATAGGTTCAGTCACCGTTAAGGAACTGCTGAAAGCCAATTTGATTGTTGTCGGTCTGGCGCGTCGCTTGGAGCGCTTGGAAGAACTGAAGGCACAATTACCCGCTGAACAACAAAAACACTTTCACGCCGTCGCTTGTGATGTTTCATCACACGAATCCGTTGATACAGCTTTCGATTGGATCATCAAGGAGTTGGGAGGCGTTGATATCCTTATCAATAATGCGGGTACTTACGCCGCTGGCCAGGCAAGCACTCAGGATCCGATGAAATTGCAGAAAGTTTTACAAACCAACGTAATGGGCGTGGTGTATTGCACACAGCGTGCCTTCGAATCGATGAAAGGTCGTAATTTTGATGGTCATGTTGTAGTTATTAACAGTTTGATGGGCCATAGGATACCAACTATGTACGGTGATCAGCCACCGGTGTATTCTATCTATCCGTCATCTAAGTATGCAGTGACCGCCTTAACGGAGGTATTGCGCCAGGAGTTTAAAGGATTGGGCACCAAAATTAAGATTACTGTAAGTATATTTTTATATACATTCACTTATCTAGCCCTAGTATCTACGGGCTGGTTGTTTGCATACCATGTGTGCTTTTGTAGCTTTAGACAATGTTAGTTCCGCCTGTCTATGCCATCGTTAAGTGGAGTCTAATGTGAGGTCTAGGCATTTAGGGTTAGGGTTAGATACTTTAGGCCCAGAAACGTTCTTTATTTTCTAAAAGGAACGTTGATTGCTTTAATGTCACAAGTTCAACCCAGACTTTTTGCATTTTTTGCAGGTTATACGAGTATATACACCGATTCGTATCTACACACATTAATCTATGTATATAATTTGTTTTACTTGCAGTGTGTTAGCCCCGGTGTAACTGATACGGAACTTGTGCCAGAACAATATAAAAACTCCGGGATACCAATGCTGAAAGCAGAAGATATTTCGAGCTGCATTTTGTTTACACTCTCCACACCACCACATATGCAGGTGCACGACATCATTGTGTCAGCATAAATACCAAATAATATATATATTTTTAGAGGTTTACATAATTTGTATTTCGCTAAGACGTTCTACCTAATGCTTATGATATAACAGTATTATATAATAATAAACATATAATAGTAGCGTAATCATAAATTATTTAAATGCTCTCTCTGAAATACATTGTGACAAAAAAATACCCGGAAATTGTAAATAAAATGCAAAATATTTAATTATTTACCAATACCTATTTTGTCGCCTTCAAAGTAATCCCCACCACATGTAACACATTTATATTTCCAATTTGTCTAGTCCTGGAAACACTTTTCATAAGCACTTTTTGGGATGGCCTTCAGCGAATTTTATTTTATCTCTTCGATCGACTGAAAACGAGTTTCACGGAGTGGCAATTTCAGTTTAGCGAACAAGAAAAAATCAAACGGAGCCTAATCTGGTGAATATGATATTCATTACTTGTATGGCTTTAAATTCGGTCACAATCGTGGCTCGATTTACTATTTTCTGCTTTGATTAGCCGAGCTGTAAAGATTTTTCCGATAGCCTTAGACTTAGATCACCGTACCATTGTAGTATTTTTCAAGCAGCAGTGACGGCCAACACTGCTACGAAGTACAAGCTCTTTCAGGGAAGTGAGCTTTAATTCGACAGTATAGCGGCTATTCTAGTGCTAAATTCGCTAACTTTACGCTCAAATCTAGTCAAGAAGTGTCTGTTCTCACTAGAAATAACCTCAAGCTACTTTATCATCAAACTCGTTTGTGTGTCGTCATGGCGAAATCGCTTTTAATCCTTGGACCGCTGACATAGGAATGGGAACGAGTTGCATATCCATTATCAACTGCCGTGCCAGCACTAGACTACTGGACCTCGCGTGCGCTCAACAGGTGTTGGTCGACAAACCGGTCTCTTATGTTGTCTTCTTATGGCGTTCTACTGGCGGTTGCTTTACATCAACTTGTCTATCGGTTGTCAAGGTTAATTAATAGCGTCATAAGGTTTTACTGGCCTGAATTAAAACGTAAAAACTCGAATGAGCTTCTCCTCCTCATCAAGTTTCGTTTTCGTTTTGTTGTAAGGACATGCAGGTAGATTATATGGTGTCGGTTGTCGAAATTGTTTGAAAGAAGATAAGACATTTCTTACTTAATGATACCGCCTTTGCGAAATTAAAACTAAAAAAATTTAGATTTTATATTTGGGTGGGTTCCAGACGTTTTGACCATACATGAGTCCGAACTTCACTTGCTTTCGGACATCAAAGAGGTCCTAACTATACAAATATTAGGGCAGTTTCGGAGACCGGTCATAAAATCTAACATATAACAGGAGCCGCTTGCGTCCAATACAATAATATGTAAATATTGAACTATAAAATAAAGAGTATACTTTATTGAAGAGCATATTTCTACAAAATCGTATTGTTGACGCTAATAATTTCAGCTTGAGAGGCCGTAAGAGAAATTACTCTTAGAATTATAATATTTTTACTTTTTACTAAGTATCAGCATACATAGTACATTATTCAGAGATCGCTGAGTCACAACAATAGGCAAACATTTAATTGGACTACTTAATAGCTATGCTACTGTTAGCTGTATAAATAGTAAATCGATTTTCGGCAGTTTTTCAGTCTTTCACTAGTCTTCATTAGTGCAAACAGTTGGTGTTCTTTTCCCAAACAAGTGTAAACAATATAATGGAACGTTGGCAAAATCGTGTTGCAGCCGTTACTGGTGCCAGCTCCGGCATAGGTGCTGCCACCGTTAAGGATCTGTTGAAAGCTAATTTGATTGTTGTGGGTCTGGCGCGTCGCTTGGAGCGCATGGAAGAACTGAAGGCACAATTACCCGCTGAACAACAAAAACGCTTCCACGCCGTCGCTTGTGATGTTTCATCACAGGAATCCGTTGATACGGCATTCGATTGGATCATCAAGGAGTTGGGAGGCGTCGATATCCTTATCAATAATGCGGGTATTTACGCCGGTGGTCAGGTTAGCACTCAGGATCCGGTGGAATTGCAAAAAGTTTTACAAACCAACGTAATGGGCGTGGTATATTGCACACAGCGTGCCTTCAAATCGATGAAAGAACGTAATTTTGATGGTCATGTGGTTGTTGTTAATAGTGTGTTGGGTCACACTATACCTATGGCGCTTGGTAACAATCAGCCACCATCGCTTTCTATATATCCGTCTTCTAAGTATGCAGTGACCGCCTTATCGGAGGTTTTGCGCCAGGAGTTTAAAGGGTTGGACACCAAAATTAAGATTACGGTAAGTATATTTTTATATACATACATTGACATATCTACGTAAATAGGGCACGGTGCGTAAATTATGCGTGACAAGTTTCGGGTTTCAATTTGTCGATTAGATAAACATAAATGCCAGTCATGACTTTTTAGTACATACAATATATGTATGTCTATAAATATCCAAACATACAAACCGGTTCGCATATATAGTAAACTTGTGCGAGTAATATTCAAAGCGATTAGATCCAAATTTGTACGAATTTTTACAGTTAGTATTTTTTTTTAAGCTTTTGGCTATAAAAAGGTTCTGAGATCATGCTCAGAGCTGGTTTTTCCAACGGAGTGGATGTCTTCCTCTTCCTTTGCTTCCACCGGCGGGTACTGCGTGAAATAATTTAAGCGCTGGAGTGTTTTCATACATTCGGTTGACTATGGCCTAACCAGCATAACCGCTGTCAAAAGCAACTTTGAAATCGACTAAGAGATGGTATGTGTCGATCCTATTTTTACCGTTCTTTTCCAAGATTTGAAGCCACACAGTACTATCGATAGAACAGTATATGCTATGTTCAGGCGGCTTATCCCACAATAGTTGGCGTAGATTGTGCGGTCTCCCTTTTTGTGGATTGGGCAGAGCACACTTAAGAAGCTGATGTATGCTCCTTAACAGTTCATCGTCGCCGCATTATTCTTCTTCAGACGGATAATTGACATTCGAACTACTTTATGAAACGTCTGTTCCATCGTCAACAATTGTGGAAACGGGTTCACCATCAGCATTTTGTTATGTTTTCACTGCCATTTAGCAGGTAGGAGAAGTTATTTCTTGCGCCTTCAGTGCCAAGTAAAGAGTGCGACCAGTAGCCGGAATTTGTGTCTGAGGAGGTTAATTATGCCATTAAACCTTAGTAAGTCATAATCTCCCATTAACAGCTTTGGTGCTTAAGCTTTGCTTACTGCCAATAATTTTCTCTGTCGACCTTTTTCTCCGAGCGTAGCAGCTCTTTTACGGTAAGGGATCCTACCGAAATACAGGGTTTTGGTCCTATTATTCTAGAAGCCGAAACTCCGCTCGGTCTGTTCGTCGGCCACCTCTGTACCGGCTACTCCTTTATGCCTCAGCACCCAGATCAGGTATACAAGTTTGCAGATTGATAGACTATTCAATCTTCCAAGACATTTCTTAGGTTCTTTAAGCCCAGAAGAGTATATTTTTTATTTTCTAAAAGGAATGATGGTTGTTTTTGACGGATTAATGTCACAAGTTCCTTTGCATCTAAATGCGTACTCAACCCCGACTTTTTGAATTTTTTGCAGGTTATATTCTACAAGTATATACACCTATTCGTATTTACATGCATTAATCTATATATTTTTTGCCTTGCAGAGTGTTAGTCCCGGTTTAACTGATACTGAAATTGTGCCAGAACAATACAAAAACTCCGGGTTACCAATTCTGAAAGCGGAAGATATTTCGAGCTGCATCTTGTTTACACTCTCCACACCACCACATATGCAGGTGCACGAGATCACTGTGGCAGCATAAATACAAAAAAAATATATCTTTACAAATTTATACTATGTATTTAGTTAAGACACTCTACCAAATGCTTATGATGTACCTTCTTCTTCTTTTTTGACGTAGACACCGCTTACGATTATGATGTACCAGTATTTTAATAAACATATAATAGTACCGTAATTGTAAACTATTTAGTTACTTGCAATAAAATTATTTTGATTTGATTTCAAAATATCTCTGAACTCTGAAATATGTATATACATATATACTACTACATACATAAATAAAAAGGAACAACAGCATGACGCCCTGAGTCATGTACATACTTATGTTGAGTGCACTGCGATTATAAACATTTAAATCGAAATGAAAGGTTACAACTTTCTTTTTCTATTTTTCATACATGCGCTCTGCACTACTCTGCACTTTTAACAGTAAGTGCATGATGCACTCGTTGCTTCGCGATATTTTACATTACATTGCCTTTCAAGCATCAAAACAGAGTCTGTATGTAACATACTGTTTGCTTTGTTGAGAGCAACGAACAATAATGTTTGTTAGTGACTTTTGCCTTCGTTGCTATTCATGTATACTGCTTACATTGCTGTAATTGATATCAAACACTGTTAATGCAATACGTCACTCGTTGCTTCGGTGATATCAAATGCACTTCGGCAGCGGTCTATACGTACATATGTACATATCTATGTTATTTTTTAATAAATTATTATTTTTTAATATTTTATTATAAAAATTTTATTAAAAAAATTATTGTAATAATTATAATAAAATAAAATTATTATAATAATTATAATAATAATTATAATAATTATAATAATTATAATAATTTTATTATAAAAATGTTATTATAACAATTTAATTAAAAATAATTATGATACATGGTACGCTACACAAAAATATTTGATCACTATAATTTCTAGTATTAGAAAAATTAGCGCGTTTTCGATCGAAACCTTCTTTGTTTTTTTAGTTGTTGAAAGAGTAAGAGCAGTATTCTCTTGATATGCGCTTTCTACACGCATATTTTGTTTGCCAAATTAATTGAACAATCATTTAATCTGGTCACACTGTAATTGATGAGCAGAGAAATAAAGAGTAGCTTTCGCTCTACACTTTTATTCTATGTGTTCATGTCTACATCGTCTCTATTTCAATTAATTTTTTGCTATATTTCCACAAATATTGTAAACATGTAAGTATATATATTATATATGTAAGTATATGTATGAGAATTGCTTGTCAAATCAATTCATTAAGTGAGTAAACGACATATATATGTATGTATACATGTATGTAAGTATATGGAGACTACCGGTTAAAAAGTAATTTAATCACATATTACGTATGTCAAAGCTGTTCTTTGCTGGAACTTTGAATATAAACAAGTATTAATACATACAAATCTACATATGCGCTAATAAATATGCGTATTATTTTTATTTTGCACCGAAGTGATATTAAATATTTTCTCTTAGTACAAAATAAAAATATACATATGTACATATGTATGTATTTTTGCTGAGAAAAGTGTGTATTAAGTTTGTCACGAAGTTTGTGACACCCAGAAAGAAACATATGCATACATAAATGCCAAGCTGCGTAGATATATGTACATAGCCATGTCCGTATGTCGGTATCTACGTATACTCGCGCTAGTCTCTCAGTTATTGAGATATCGTTCTGAAATTTTGTATATGTACTGTTTTTTCCAAGAAGCTGCTCATTTGTTGGAATCGCCCATATCGGACCACTACAACATATACTTAGCTGCCATATAAACTGAATGATCGAAATCAAGTCCTTGTATGGAAAACTTTTTTATTTGACGAGATAACTTTACCAAATTTGTCGTATATAAATTTCTAAGGCAATAGTGCAATTGCCGAAGAGTTCGTTTTGATCGGGTAACTATAGCGTATAGCTGCCATATAAACTGTATTGCCGAAATCAAGATCTTGTATGGAAAACTTTCTTATTTGTCAAAATATCTTCACGAAATTTGGCATGTATAATTACCTAAGTCCATAGTGCAATCTCCGAAGAAATCGTGCGGATCGGGTCACTATAGCGTATAGCTGCCATATAAACTGAATGGTCGGAATCAAGGCTTTGTATGGAAAACTTTCTTATTTGTCAAAATATCTTCACGAAATTTGGCATGTAGAATTATCTAAGGCAATCGTTCTGATCGGGTCACTATGTTAACCGGTATAACATAAAGACATCACAAATTTCTACTGCACCACCCTAATAAGTGACCAGATATTCCAGTAAATATATACATACAGACAAAATAATAATCTATTGTGCATATGTGGGTAGATAACTGTATGCATACGGTATGCCCACTTGTCGTGTTCAACAACAACGACTACTGGAAACGAATAAAAAAAAACCGGCCAAACAATGCCGGTGAGCACTGCAAAGTATTTGCCAGCTATCTACTGTTGCTCAATTTAGTAAACGCTTGCATTTCATGCTGAACAGTTAATTAAAGTTAAATCAATCTTTTTGGTTAAATTCAACTACGTTCATATTGAAAATGTTTAACATGGAGCGTTGGTCAAATTGCACGGCTGTAGTCACCGGTGCCAGTTCGGGCATTGGCCTTGCCATTGTTAAGGACTTGCTGAAGGAGAATATGCGCGTTGCCGGCTTGGCTAGGCGCAAGGAACGCATGGAGGAGTGGCGTGCAACCTTGCCCGAGGAACAGCAGAAGCGCTTTCATCCCGTCAGTTGTGACGTCTCATCGTTGGAGTCGGTTAATGAAGCCTTCGATTGGGTTATCAAGAATTTGAGCGGTGTCGATGTGTTGATCAATAATGCTGGCATTTACAATGCCGGACAAGCCACCGAAATGGATCAGGCCAATTTGCAACAGGTATTGCAAACCAATGTTATGGGTGTGGTCTATTGTACACAACGGGCCTTCCGTTCAATGAAGGATCGCAGTGTTGACGGGCATGTGGTGATCATTAATAGTGTTTTGGGGCATTATGTGCCACATAGTGATCCGCATACGCCGCCAACATCCAATTTGTATGCGCCAAGTAAATATGCGTTGACCGCTTTAACGGAGGTGTATCGTCAGGAGTTCCGTGGACTTGGTACCAGAGCTAAGATCACTGTGAGTATAGAGTGGTATCCAGATATCCACTGCTTGCTATATTTATGTAGCATTATAAACTGTTTATATGCATACTTCGGTCTATTTATTTTACAGAGTGTCAGTCCCGGCTTAACCGATACCGATATTGTGGCTGCACGCTCGCGTGGCGGCAAACGTCCAATTCTACAGCCAGAAGATGTTTCTCGCTGTGTATTATTTACACTCTCGACACCAGCTCATATGCAAGTGCATGAGATTACAGTGAAGCCAATGTTGGGCGAATAGCATGGCGTAGATATTAGAGCTGAGTGGAAAGCTATCGGCTTCTATTGGCGAATAGCATGGAGTAGATATTAGAGCTGAGCTGAGCTGACCTCCAATAGGATTATGAAATATTAAAATACTAAATAAAAGTTGTAGAAAATATTTGTGTATATAATATTTTTTTTTTAATAAGTTAGGGTGGTCCTTAAGCCCAGCAGCCGCATAAACGTGTAAATATTAGGTATACTTTCTTCTAATTTGGTCTGTATATAAGTCGATCCGATTGGAAATAGTTATCGGTTACAATATATGATATTCAGTTGCGGAGGTGTGGAGTAGCAAGCGCTGAAGAAAAGCTATAGGTTGGAGAGCGCTTATTTTCGCTACTACTTTGATTATTTTTACGAGGTTTTTAGGGAGGACAAGGAGTGATTTTATAGCATATATTTCTGTAGTATTCCATAAGCTTTAAACACCGATAAGAATGCTCAAAACCCAAGACTCCTCACTGTACGCTGAATAAAATTTGGCTCGAAAACGTCGGATTTTTTCAAAAGCCTATAGAGCAAAGAGATGCCGCTTGGGAAGGTCGAGAGACTTCAGTTCTAGCACATGGCAGCTTGACACGATTCACGAGTGATCTGTCAAAAAAGGCTATTGAAAAAAGTGCCCCTTCTTGGGTATATTGGGGCTAGGTGAGGGTCTGGACGATTGCATTAACTCAATTATTTGAAGATAATTCACTCACTGATCAACATAATATTCGTTATAAAGTCAGCTAAAACCATTATGTTGTTCTCCAATTTTGCAACTATATACACAGTCACCCGGAAATTAACTCTTCTCGTTACAAACAACCGTCAGATGTATGTACCTCTGCTGCAACATGTTGCGAGAGTATAAAAAATAGAAGTATGTATATACTATCTCGTATAGACAAGTTCAGTCTATAAGAGCGTATGTACGTATTAAAATTTTTTTAATGTCAATGACCATTTTATCAGAATACTTAAGTATGTTACGTCAACGGAGAAGTCTTAGCAAATGATGATCAACATTGGAAGCAAATGGAATATAAAATTATGTTATGTATATAGGAAATAGGAGTCGTTGTAGTCAGATTTCGCCCACTTTCGCACTGTGATATAGGAATATGAGAAGAAAGCCACGTACTAAATTTAGTCCAAACCGGCCAGCCGGATTTCGAGATATGTGGTTTCACCAAAAAATGGGCGGTGCCATGCCCATCGGCCCATTTTCAAACCGGCTCCCTGATGCAATCTCGGTTGTTTTGTTTTTTCCTCAAAGCAAGTAGTAGTCTCATTGCCAGAAGTGTTACTGAACGATGTTCTCTGCGGTAATCTAACAGAAATGTTATTCAACGGTGATAGTAGCAGAAATAATGTGACTGCGCAGCTTTAAAAATGTGCGAGCGCTCTTAGCAACCTTCGATTTCGGCACATTCATACAAAGATATATACAATTACATACATAATTTATCAATTTCAGTATTTTTCAACAGCACTTACCTCACTGAATGCTCTGAAGCACACTCTGCTCCCCAGTTACATCTGAAACATATTTTATATACGACTTCTGGCATACTTTCATAATATTTAATACCATATTTAAACACTCACGCACTTTATTTCGCAATTTTCTGCAAAAAATTGATATACTTCCCTATACTAAACTCTTTTCCTTACTTCTAACAATTTATTTGGATTAACATAACATAATTAACATTAACATAACATTTTATGCACAACCACTGGCAGAGCTCTGCCTGCGCCGACGCTCTGCGCTCAGCTTCTGCACACACTTATTTTCACTTTCACTTTTAGAACACAAATAACAACGCCCGATTACTGTTTTAACTTTAAAACGATACAATTCACGAACTTCAACAATATTCTACTAAAATATACTTAATTGCAGCTTTAATTCCTAAATTAATTTCACTTTTTACACCGAGCTGCTTCATATGCGATTTACACGATTTACTTTACTTAATAAATACAAATATCAAATAATGTCTACGAATCATCTGTTAAGGTTGAAATACCGCGAACCACTTCCTGTCAGTGAAATGCGAGTTGCCAGATTATGCAACCAATGCTTACGAACTTTTCTTTAAAATAATTTCAAACACCATGATCACCCTGTTATAATCTGCATACAACAGTTTGAGCGCCTTTGTAAATAACACCGGACAGCTGCTTCGCGCATTTTTTGTGCGTCGTTCGGAAATGAGTTTACGGGTTGATTATACAAATTTGTTTGAATATACAAAAAAATAATCGAAATATAGTATAAAAATGTGAGTATTGCATAAAGTAATGTATGTAAGTTGTAAATAAACAAATGGGAGTGATTTTAGGAGCTAACCACAGGATTCAGCAGCAAATACATGCACAGCACAGGGCCTGCTGCTAAACATTGAAATATGCTTGCTATGGAGGAAGTCGTTACAGAAGGCAAGGTGGTATAGAGATATTTGCATATTACTATTTCGAAATTTACTTTGTGCTTTTATTTCAGCGAAATGACAGCTAGAACGCCACATCATTTACCGAGTGTATGTATAAAAGCTATTGCAACTCAATGTTTGTGTGCAAAACTGCCGAAAGTTGATAATTCCATACATTTTGAACTTCTTTTGTACAAATTTAATGAGGAACATTGCAAATTCAATTAATAAACGGCAAGCGGCTGGGTGACCGACCGCAGCCTGGACATCTGCAGCCTAGGGTTCGATAAAACACCATTTCAGGTTACATTTTGCTGCGGCATTTGTAATTTACATGTTAAGCATCACTCGTGCAGTGCCTGGTGATTGCAGTTTGCATAAATTAAACATCGTTATGAATTTTTATGATAATTCCTATGCACTACGCGATATATTTAAGCTGTGTTATGAAGAGCAAGTTGTTGCGGCAGTAATTAAATTGTACGGCTGGCGAAAATGTGCAATATTAAGTGCGGAATGTTTAAATTTATCGATTGCATGTGTAAATTAAAAGGTTTGTGGTTTTCATTAGTATATGGAACATAGATTCGTAAAATAGTATATTCTAACCTAAAATTTAAATTACTTAAGTTTTGTTATAGTTGTTTATTATAGTTGCAAATAAATTAATTTGAAGACACTTTTTATTTTCAGCGTAAAAATTAAACAAGAATAAATAAATGAAAAGTAAAATATTATTACCAAGGCTTTATCAGTTATACTTCAAAAAAATTACATCATATACATAGTTACATTACATCTATAAGAACATTTCATCAGCTCATAGTGTTAAGAAAATATCACGGTAAGTTTTAATGTTTGTTTTTTTTTTATAAATTTCTTCAAATATTTTGTAGTTATTGCCTAACACTCATGTAAATTTGCCACCTCACTGTTAGGCACACGTAATTCTTGAATTCGTTGAAAAGTATTTGTTTAAAGTGTTAAATTGTGTTTTAATTAATTTAATGTTAAAATCGTTAATAAATGCCAAAAATAGTGTCGTGAAAGTCGTAATGCATTAAATTCCTCGAAAGTACGAGTTTTTCTGTAAATTCCTTAAGTGCGTGTTCGGGTTTGTTCGCGGGTGTGTATATTAGTGTATGTACATATGTATGTACGATTGTAACAAACGGGATGTTACTTGAAGCGGTTCTCGGTTGCTTTACGTCGCGTGTGTCGATTTTTAAACTTATAAATCTTATAAAAAGTAGCGCGCGGTTGAATATAGCCAAGGCATGGTTAAAAAAGGTGAGTTTGTAATCAAATATTTTTGTTTATAATACATTTCTGAATGAATGTGCATTAGAGCGGGTCGTTTTTTTTTACTAAAAAATCGCACATGTAGGAAATTTTTTATGGGACATTCTGAATAATTTCGCTAAACGAATATGCGTCTAACACCGGTTTAGAACCAGCGATTTTTATGACGAATATTTTTTAGGGATTACATACCTACACCTTAAGGTGCTTTCCTGGCTTTGAATCCTGCAAGTTGCAAGACTGTAAAATGTTCGGTTGCACCCAAATTGGGCCTTCCTTACTTGTATTTTTTTTTTTAATTTTTTTTTAAATTATTATAATATTGTTTTAAATTTTTTTCTTAATTAAATTCAAATTTTTTCATAAACTTTTTTTTTATGTTAATTATGTTAATTTTTTTTTTATTTAAAACAAATGATATTTATTAATTAATTACTTAATTTAAATTAAATTTTTTTAATATTAGTTAAATGAATTTTATTTTAATTTGAACTTAATTTATTTTTAATTTAATTAATTTGATTCTTTATTGAATAATTTTTTAAATATTATTTTAATTTTTTTAATATACATATATTTATTTAAATTTAGTTTAATTTTTTTAATCTTTTTTTTTTTAATTAAACTAAATTTAATTAAAATTAAAAAAAAAAATATTTGATATTTCAAAAAATTTATTTAAAATTAATAAAATTTTTTAAATTTAATTAATTGCCTTTTTAGTTTTAATTAAATAAATGTTCTTAATTTAATTGTTTTTTTTTTATTTTAATTAAATAAATTTTTTTAAGTTTTTTTATTTTTAAATTTTTTTAAGTATTGTTTTAATTCTTTTAATATATATTTATTTAAATTTAGTTTTATTTTTTTAATTAAACTAAATTTAATTAAAATTAAAAAAAAATATTTGATATTTCAAAAAATTTATTTAAAATTAATAAAATTTTTTAAATTTAATTAACTGCTTTTTTAGTTTTAATTAAATAAATGTTCTTAATTTAATTAATTGCTTTTTTTAATTTTAATTAAATAAATTTTTTTAAGTTTTTTTATTTCTAAATTGTTTTAAGTATTATTTTAATTTTTTTAATACACATATGTATATTTATTTAAATTTAGTTTAATTTTTTTATATAAACTAAATTTAATTAAAATTAAAAAAAATATTTGATATTTCAAAAATCTTATTTAAATTAAATAAAATTTTTTTAATTTAATTAATTGCGTTTTTTTTTTGATTTTAACTACATAACATTTTTTTAAGGTTTTTATAATAATTTAATTTCTTTAAATTTAATTTAATGTTTTCTGAATAAATTTTTTTTCATTTTCTTATTTTTTAATTTTAAAATAATTTAGTTTTTTTATTTAAGCTTAATTATTTTTAATTTAATTTAATTTTGTTTTAATTACCTTTGTTTTTTTTTTGAAATTTTAATTTTTTTAATTATTTAATAATTTAATAAATTATTATTTTTAATTATTTAATGATTTAATAAATTATTTTAATTCTCTTTTAATTACAATTATTTTTTTTTAAGTTTATAAAATTTTTATTTCTAATTTTTTGAATGTGGTAGTCATATCCAAAGTTGCTTTCTCAATAAATTCTGCACTCGTTCGGCGTGTTTTTTCTATTTTTTTAGCAATAAAACGCAATCTAACAGCGTCCAACTACTTTTCGCTATGCAAAGAACTAATTAGCATGTAAATTTAAATCCGATCAGCTTTTGCAAAAGCTAAGTATGCATGCAAGTTGGGTGCCGGCGCATTAGCGCAGCAGCCAAAGGGAGTTATAAAAAATGCCAAAATAACAAAATTAATGCTCATTATCCTTTAACGTATTAGCCTTGCAGTGCACGCCCCGTGGCACATATTGTAATTGCAAGCATTAAGCGGGCTGCCACAAACATACATGCAAACACCGGGCGAGCGCATGGCAAAGCAGCCACAAGGATAACGAAATGCGCACCCACACACAAACGCATACACTTATACAAATGCATATGTATGTGTAGGTATGCGTGCATGTTTGCCAGTGTGCGTGCACTCAAGCCAAAGCGAATAATTGCCACAACCAAAGCTGCAGTCAGCGCGTTGCACACAAAGGACGCGTCGAAATGCGGTCGTAAGCGTTGCTGAGCACGCTGCCACCGCCACCGCTACCGCCCTTTTGCTGTCATTTTTTCCATGCCGCACATTTTTGCCAGTATCTGTTGGAATTTATACAAACTGCCACCGGAAGCACTTCAGCAACGCCTTTGTGAGCGCACATGGCGTGGCATGGCATAGCGCTGCATGGTGTGGCACAGCACCCACGCATGCACACATTCGAACACTTATGCGAGTTTGTGTTTTTTTTTCTTTCTTAATGTACAAATACTTATGTAATACGCATAAACGTGTGTGGGCGTAGCTGACATGCTCGCCGCTTTTGTGCGTCAGCTCATCGCTTAAGTGCATTCATTTCATTTTATTTGCGCATTTTTCTTCGCTTTGTGTTGCCATGCATTTGATCCCCATGCAATTTCCGACCCACAAATGCATGTGTTGTTGTGGCTGCGGCCCAAACACATGTGTGGATGCGTGCATATGTATGTGTGTGAATATCTAATTTCGTTTGACACGCATCAGCACCATAGTTGGTGTGGCTGTCGTTGTTGCCGCTGGAGGTGGCGTTGTGAAGGTCAGCAATGTGGAATTTAAATTGCGAAATTATATTAAAAAAAAACACGAAAATTGAAAAATAAAAATGTTGAAAACCATTTGTTAAGCTAACAAAGCTTTACAATCACTGCGTTTACTCCGTTGGAAAACTGCATTCCTTGTGACCTCTGCATTCATGCTATTAGCTCAATTTTCCAGCGCATTACACAAACGCAACGGCGCGTAACTCTAAAAATTTTGTACCATAAAACGGTTGGGTGGTGAAATATTTGTTTTTAAACAATCTTGAATATTTTTCTAAAAAAAAATAACTTTTGAATGTTTCGTATGCTTCCGAATCCGTTCTCACATCGAAAACTGCTTCGAAAACTTTATACTAAATCCCAAAGTTTTCTACATTTTGTTTCTCAGCGAACACTCTTCCAATTTACTTCGTATTCCGGCAATCTTCATGTTAGACGAAGTTTCTACGATGGCAAACGAAGCTTTTGAAGTGTTCAATTAGCTTCATTGAAGTGGTTGATACGAGGTTTGACAATTAAGTAATGAGACTGATTTGATTGCCGCGCTTGTGGTGTCCTTGAAATTCCCTTTCTCTTTTTTCGGCATCCCTCCCCTCTCCATTGATATACATATGTACCATCGCTCTAACCTGTTTAGTTCGGAACCCATTTTGAGTCGATTACGGACATCCAGGCGGCCGTGACGAGGGTACTCGCGGACATCCCAGTCCAAGCGTTTCCAGAAATGTTACGAAGCATGGAAAACGCGCTGGAATCGTTGTATAGCTGCCCAAGGGGACTACTTTGAAGGAAATGGCAGAGTTGTAGAATAATTTTAAAATATACGGTTTTTATGGAACCAGTCTCATTACTTAATTGTCATACCTCGTAACAGAATTATCAATCTTGAGATGCTGAACACTGTTTAAAATACTTTCACCTTGCTAGAGCCGATACATTTTCGTACTCAACTGGAGTTCTTCCATAATAGAAATAGAATTCCGCACATTCTTCGAGTTAAGTGAAGTTTTTGCGTCGGCAATCGAAGCTTCTAGGTGTCCAATTGGTTTCATCGAGCTGGCTGATAGCATAATTATCGATTTGAAAGTGATGTAAGTTGTTCCAAATACTTTTACCTTGCTGGTGCCAATACATTTTGGTACTCAGCTAGATTTCTTCATTATTCAGCTGCAGTTCTTCATTAATCAGAACGAATTTTGAACATTCTTCGTATTATGGGAAGTTTTTACGGCGGCATACGAAGCTTCATGGTTGAATGGTTCCTTCGAGCTGGCTGCTAAAAAAATTATCGATCTTCAATCGCTAAAGACCGTTAACGTACTTTTACCTTGCTTGGTCCGATACATTTTCGTACTTAACTAAGGCTGTTCGCTAATCGAACTCCAATTTCGAACTATCTTCATGTTACCATATGTTTTTCGTTTGTCCAACGAAGTTTCTAGGTGCCGATTTGATGTCTTTGAACTGGTTGATGACAGAATCGTCGATCTTGAAGCGCAAAGGATCGTTTTTGTCATTAGCTTTGTTGTAAGCCTCGTTCACCTGCTGTAGCCCATCGTCCATGTCTTCATTTTCATACGGAATATGTTTATCATGCCTTTTTAAGTTCAGACTTTCCGTTCAATTTTCATTTCCAGCAGCGTTTTCAATGAAAAATCTTCCAGAACTTCGCATCTAATCATTTTTGTCACTGCAGGCGTACCTCGGCTATTACCCATGTGCTATTCTATTTCCAGATCCGAAAATTTTGTTTATGATAAGAAAAACGCTACTCCATTTTAGTCAGCATTAATTCCGGAAACTATCCTTGATTTGGCTTCATTTCGAAACGAAAATACGAAAGGAGGTCCAAAACGACTTGGATGGCTGGGGTGCTAAAGAAAGACCGAAAAGTCTCAGGGATGTGCGGTACTTTTATCTCTATCGATAGTAAAAGCTTACTTCATTTAGTCTCAGTGCTCTTAACTTTATCGAAAGTTAACGCTTATGTATTTCTTTGAGGATCTTCCGCTTCGGGGAAGTCTTTATTTTTTAACAGAGCTTCCTGCAGGGACACGCGATCCACAACTGGAACTTTCAGCATCAAAAAGAACGGATCAAAATGGCTGATGGAAGAGGCGACGGGTTTTCTTGCTAAATCTTAGGCGTCCCTTCAAGTTGACCGAATACTGTAGTATCTTCCAGGTCAGCAAAGCTGTTAAGACAGCTAATAATGTAAGAACATAAATGATATCAGAATATATGACGAAAGCCAAGCGGTAATTAAAGCAATAGTCTAACATTGCATTGCAACGGAGAATGATCAAAGTGAAATGGAATCCCTTTCCCTTGTAGGATCGCCAAGATCTTGTGAACATAAGTAAAATACGCATGATTTTTACTCACAAGAATACAGGACGGTTGATTGACTAGTCATAGATTATAACTTAATTGCATCACATTCCAGACATATCTTTGTATGAACATTATTAACGATGACACATGAAGTAAAAGCCGGGAAGCACACATGAGAGAATCGCCGGGAACAATTTCTTTATTCTTTGCTAATTCGAAGTGCTTTGTAGTTCAAGAGATAGGATGAAGTATCAGAATTAGATATCAAGTCTTTATTAAACTTTGCTTCGTTGACGTCCGGGAAACCATAAACTTCAGCTAATATTAAACTGAATCTCCAAGTGGCATTACAGAGGACCTATAGGCCTATGATACGTGAGGGAAGAGCCGGGAAGCAAGCATGAGAGAACCACTGGGAACATCTTTTTTCTTTTGTTCGACCAAAACCGAGTTCTTGTTTAGATATCTAGGTGCTTTATAGTTTAAGGATTGGATGAAGTATCAGAATTAGATGTCAAGTTTCTAGTAAACTTCGTAAAAGTCCTTGAAGTTCTAGGCGACTTAAACTTCAGCTCATATTAAACTGAACCTCCATGGTATTATAGAGTACGTGTAGGTTTTTGAATAATGTGACAGCCACCAAGTATAGCCTAACCTAACTTAACCTAAACTGTGTTTGGACATTTCCACGTTTCGGTATTATTTTAATGAAAAGCTTATTATAAATGCATCCTAGATTGGCTGCAACAATTCCCTAAGCAACCAGGTACGAATGCCAATTAAGGTATACAACCAGCAAAACGTCTTTATAACAAACATAACCATTTCTATTTATAACACAATTAACTCGACACACATTAACACCAGCTCAAGCGCGAGCAAACTTAGAAGCCCTGAGATTGCTAATAGCACAAGTTCACACTGTTATTGGACAGTTAATTATAAAGTGACGGGTGTGGCAAAAACCGGTGGTATTACGTACAACAACACCAATTCGAACAGCGTGTGCTGTTAAGCGGGTGCTACGACGTCCTTGTCGAGCACATGGCACCAGAAACTTCAGAGCCAACGACAAAGCTTACGTAGAGTGAGAAACAAACGGCCAATGAGTGTGAAAAGCCAATGAAAATAACAACAAAAGTGCACTTAAAATGAAGGACATTCAAAACATCAATGATGAGGACACTTCAACACGGCGGGAGGAGGAGGTGAGCTGCGCTGTGGCTTGGCGACACTGGGGAATGAGCGGAAATATTAAATGAATTTTCCGCAGAATGCAGGATGCACAAGGTCAACAACAGACACAGTGTGCACACGCACACAAAAACCGAGATTATAAAACCGAGCAAAAGCGCAGTAACACCAACAAAGCAGAGCACAATAGCCGCCACATAGTTCAACACCCGGTTATATGTATGCTGCATGGAACGGAAACGCGGCTTGCAACATGGCGTGCCCCATGGTGTTGGTGTTGGCGGTTGGCGGTGGAGGTTGTGCGCTTCCCTTTTGTAAGCGTTGGATAAAACAATGAGCTAAAGGAAAACAAATCTTAATGACCATAAGCTCCGCAAATGGAATTACACGGGATTGGCGAAGTCAAGCGCTAAAGCATTGGCGGTTCGCCGTCGAAAAGACCACCGAGTCACCAACAAAACACAAGCAAATGTGGCAGCTACCACGCTGTCATGCGACCCAACGTCATACCAAGAGACCAACTAAAAGTGCCATGGACCAAAGACCAGCAATCTGTTTGTAGTTGAGGACAATGGGGTTTTATGCTAACACCTACTGTACACACTACACACATACAGAGAAATACACACACATGCGCTCAATGCCGTGCGCTTGCAACTGGCAGTTGGTGGCAACCGGTGGAAACAGGCCACAGCTGGTTTTACAGGATGCTACGCTATTGCCGTAATTTAAGCGTTGAAATGTGCCAAGACCCTGCAGAGCGGTGGGGAGAGCAGTTGGCTGCAAGTGTGCCCAATGGAGGCGACAGCAATGAGTCTTTAGTGAAAATAAGAGGAAATTATATTTCCTGTCATACATTTTCAATATTACGGCAAGGCTTGTGCGCAGTTAATACGTGGGGAGTCGGAGATTACGAATGGTAGAAAGCTGTGTGTTTGAGTAAAGGAAGTGTGTGAAAGACAGTTCTTAAGCGAGCGAAATTGTAATTTTCAGCGTTTTTAATTTAAGCTGCAATTGTCTACCAAACATTCAAGGTTCTGTGAGCTTTATTTTATAACAAACGTAACATTTGCGACTGCGACTGAAAATATGGATCAGAGAGAGAGAGGATCAGAAGATATGTCAAAGATTTAGCACATTCTCGAAGATTAGCTATCGAAAACTATCGATCAAATGATGGGAAACATGGAGTTCGCGTCGTGTAAGCGCTGTTTGAATTTTGAATCACGGAGAGCCGGCGCAAACGGTGAGCAAGCCAGGTTTGCGGCCCTAGCGCAACTTCGTTCTGGATACTGTAGCAGGTTAAAGTCCTACTTATTCAGAATCGACCCGACATACCTAATGTATGTCCTGCATGCAACGAGCCTCCGCATGACACTGGCCCCCTCTTTGCATGCCCAACAAACCCTCCCCATCTAACACCTTCCTCCCTTTGGTCCGACCCCGTCGAAACAGCACGTTTCTTGGGCCTACCGTTAGATGACCTCGACGACAACACAAACAAGCCTTACCATCCTAACGGGGATTAGCTAACCGTTTACAACAACAATAACAACCAGATTTGCGGATCAGCAAGATTATGCTATGTATGCTGGTAGGATTGGGAGTAGTCATCTCTTATGAGTTGGTTTTCTCTTCGGTCGAACTCCTAACTCAGACCTGAAGTTGTCAACAATTAGTCTGTCTGTTAGAAGCAATTGCCCAGACTGGTCAGTTTTGGGCTTTAGAAGCGAAATTGTGTTCCAGTAGGAACTCGGCTGAGGTACCCAGAGCTTAGTTGGGAGGATCTTAGACATCCGTCCAAAAGTCCTTCGGTCAAACTCTTAATTCAGACCTGTAGTGTCAATAACTGTTCCGTCTGTTGGAAGCAATTGCCCTGAGTTGCCAGATTGGATCTTTAGAAGCGAAATTGTGTTTCAGTAGGACAGTAGGCTGAGGCTCCTGAAGCTTAGTTGGGCGGTTCTTAGGCATCCGTGTAAAAGTCCGGACCTGGCACCAAGTGACTATTACCGGTTTCTATCTATAGTGATTTATTTTGTTGGTAAAAATTCGTCTCAAAGTAGGATTGTGAAAATTGATTGTCTCAGGTTTTAGCCAATAGAGACGAGGGCTTGTACATTGTGACAAAAAAGTAAAAGGGTATTGTAAATGAAATATTTAATTTATCAATAGTCTTCGAAACACTTTTCATAAGTACTCTTTGGGATGGTCTTCAGCTCCTGAGCTTCAACTTGATTTTTGAGCGGTTTCGGCGTGGTTTTTGAGGTTTCGGCTCGATCAAATTCGTAAGCCCTTATCCCATCGGTAGTTATAATGCTCTTCATGAATGTTGGATAGGAATACGTACGATCAAGCATGTCCAAAGAGACCTGTTTACGGCACTCTTTTTGAATAAAACTCAGCTTTATCGGGACGAGTCGAGCGAGAACGTTTTTCATACCCAAAATATCCACCAAAATCATTCGGACGGACTAGCGACAGATTTCGAGCTCTCTTGCCATCTCTTTAACACTTGCCGAACGGTTTTCAAGCACCTTCACTTTTTTAATATTTTCATCAGTTGAATATGTCGAAAGTCGTCCAGAACGAGAGATGTTTTCAAAGATCTATTGGCCGTCTTTTAGATCTTTGTACCACTCGTAGGATTGTGTTTTTGAAAGAACTGAATCACAGTAAGTCTAATCAAGCATTCGACATTTCGACACAGAATTCGATTTGGTATTTTATAGGCTCTCATAGAGAATGCTTCCTGTTTTAATAACACTTAACAACATTATTCATTTCATTCTATCCCTCCCTTTCTACACCGTGTTCAAAAAACCACAATTTATGATTTTCTTGCGTCACTGTCAACTCTTTATCACCAAACTTGCTATTCTTGCAAATACATTTCGCACAGTTGGTGGTCCCTTAATATTCTTGCACACTGTTAACTCATGATGTAAACCACTTTGCCCTGTGGCGCTACTCATGTGACCATAACTCCATCTCCTTTCACATTGTGGCTACAATTTCACAGCTTTCATAAGTCTCTTTATGCCACAATCGAAGTACTTCTGTCTCTCTTCGCTGTACGCATAGCACTGTGTCTGTCTGCTTATCGCTCGCTTCGACTATTATTTTTACAAGGACATTCACTGTTGTATGGACTCCATTTTGGCCTTTGTGCTTGTGCGGAAGATTTCATAGCATTTCCTTGGTTGCTTGACATTTCAAAAATTAATTAAAAACGATGATTGAGCCGCCACGCAAGGCTGATAGTCAAAGAAAAGAAGATAGGAACGACTTTGCTGTGGCTTACCATGAAGTCGCATTAAAGGGTTTTAGTAAATACATAATATATTGTAAGTTTGTAGAGGAATACGCCCGCGGGTGTCGTTAGCGGTTTGCTTGGTTGGCCTTCGCAGTCGCTTGTCTAAGTAATTCAATGACTGCATTGGCTTTCTGATAGTCTTTTCAACTTAAGTTCTGAAAGTTTATGACGAAATTCATGACTTAACTGATTATGTGCATTTGTTGTGGTGGAATCATTTCCTTTCATTTCTGGATACCAAATTTCCTTCTCGACTCATGTGTTTTGAGGTCCCTTTTTTGAATTATCGACCTTTCTTTGAGGTCGCATGGAAGAGTATGACTCCATCTGAAGCTTTTATATCTCGTTTGGTGTCTTTTGCCAGGATCTGATGATGTATACGGCTTTAAGTTCAAGTGTTGTTCAAGTTTCACAAAGGCTGGGTTAAGTTAGGCTAAGAAAGCGATAAAAGGGAACTCACTTGGACAGTTTCGGTTATGTCTCCTGCTTCGTCGTAGGTAAGACGGCCGAGATGTTTCAACCTCAGTCATGCAAAGGCTGAACAATGAAGGTAAAAGTGCCTGTATGTTTACAGCTTACTCTCTTCCATGCAACTTTGACAATTTGCGTACGTCAACATTTTTCTGCCTCACCGCATGAATGCCTATTGGACAATGTCCAGTAAGGGCTCCTATTATATCCGGCGTTTTATTAAAGGCCAAAAGAATCTTGAAGTGACAGAGGAGCAGATCATCGACCAGACGATTTCTTATAGAAAACTCCTCCTTCAACCTTTCCTCCTACCTTCGACCCATCAGTGAAAAAGCTCACTTCGTCTCTTCTCCTGGGATTCCTTTCCCATTCACATATTCCTCCTCAGTATGCGAGTAAACAAAAAGGCGCCAGGAATAGTCTCTGCCGGAATGCAGTTGAAGGAGGAGATAATTTCGGCATGTCTTTGTTCGCATCCCTTTTCGGTTTTATTTTTGCGATATATATGTACATTTTATCTGGCTTCCTACAGATAATTTCTCTTTGAGCTCGCCTGTTTGTTTTCCAAGATCGGTACTCTTTTTCTGCCACAACGAAACATCCCACAGTCTCCAACCGGATGGACCTCATCTGGCTACCAGGTCATAAAGGGGTAACCGGGAACGAGCCGGCTGACGAACACGCCTAAGTTCAAAAGTATCATTGGTATAACCTGTTTTGTAGACTGTCGGCCCTCGGATCTATATGTTTTGGTAGGCATTATATCTCCTAAAAAGCGCCTAACAGAATGTTGGAATTCATTAGATGATAAGGCTTTGTTAGTCTGTGTGAAAGAAGTTGGGGCACAATAGAGCTTAGGTCGCAGTTTAAACCTCAAATTATTTCTATTTTAATCTATCACTGCCATCTGCAAGATTGACCTTTTCACCAAAGGTTCCAATGGTATTATTTTACTGATTTTAGGCATGTTAATAATTACCTTATTCCTTGTTATTTCGTTCGCACATCAACAACCATCTGCACTTCTTGGAGAGTTTATGAAAGAATTAATTTAAGAGTTTTAGCTCAGCAGCTTTTCCTCTTCTACCGAAGAGATATTACATCTTTCAAAGAAGTGTTACCCTTTGGGTGAGCTCGGTTTTTATAAAACATATCATGCAAGTCTTTGGTCAATGTGATTATGTGTAGAATGGCATATAAATTAATTGCGGCTTGTGCTGCAATCTAAGGTCTACTGCGGCCTGCGCTATTTCATACGGACTCACGAAGGTCCAGTTTGATAAATTTCGGTCTACTGGGCACTATTGGGGAATGTGATCTCTATTCAGATACATATGAATATCTAAGGGCTTTGATCCTGACCTGTATATTAGATCTCCGAACTCGTTGACTTAAGCTTGGTATCCCTAGGAGTTTACTGCCTAATAATTATGAAAATAACTACCTTGAGCTAGATAGTTCAAAGAAATAATAAATAAATTTTGAACTTTACTCTCTAATAAGGTTTAAAAGTCATACGTTCCAAAAGGGCACTGTTATTGGCGTATTGTTTTTTTTCAAATATGCAAAGTAATAACTAAATTTCTTGAAAGCTTTGTTCATATCTACAACAGAAATAATTGAAAATCCTCTTTGAAATCAATTTCCAATGATTTTTACCATTTTTCAAAATACTCTTTCTGCTACAATTTCTTAATATTTCTTATTTCAGTCACGTAAGCCAATAGCTTTTAAAGGCATTTCAAATACACAGCATAACTGTAGAGAAATTGGCAGCGACTGTTGCAGGAAAATCGTTTCAGTTCTGCTTCGCTTTAGTAAATACACATTTTACAGCTATTTTACTGGTATTATGAAACAATGTGGAAAACTCAATCGACTTCATAAAAGTAAAGTGAAGTAAAGTAAACTTGATTGAGCTTTTTGCTGCTCGTCAATTCGGTTGATTTGAACTGCGAGTCGGCAACTTTTTCTATTTTTCGCTGCACAACAATGTTTTTTCTTCTTATTTTTTTCTTTTTTTCTTCTTTTTCCTTTTTCACCAAATACCCATATAAAATTGTAATGCTGCAGATTTGCTTGTTCTCGGTCGCAGCTTTCTTTTTTCCCTACCATTTTCCACTTCAAAAAATGCGCAACGCATACTTTCACTAGTTCTAATGCAATTTTTGACTTTCCTCTACACAGTTTTCAATTTTCGTACGCTTTGTGCCGTCAGCCTGTTTGATAGTTGTGTTTGTAAGTGATGTCTGTTCTTTTTTCTTTCTAAAAAAGCTATTTGATTATATCTGTGTTTATCTTCCATTCAAAAGTGAGGTTAGCTGCTGTGAGCATAGCGGCGGTTTTGCAACGCACTGCTGGCAACAGTTGGTAGTTGCCAAATAGTAAAGTTAAAAATCATAATAAAATGCAGTGTGCATTAAAAGTGCGGTCGAACTGCGAAAATATTGTTAATAAAAAACTTTCCATTGCAAGGCATGTCTGCGAAAAGTAGTCAGTTGAAAACTTGCATACAATTTCGCATTAAACGCTTGACTGTGAAGCGTATACTCGTGGTTTAAAAGCCACTTTATCTGCAATGTTATTTGAATGTGTTTTTAAATGATGCGACGTTGTGGCTCTGTAGGTGCGATATGCGTAAGCGAAATTGTGGTGTTTTGTGTGGGGTTTAACTAAAAAAAATTTGATAATGAAAGGTTGGAAAAATGTGAGCAGAATTTGCTTGGAACAACAGCTATAGGCCAATGATATCAATATCATCGACGTACGCCAGCAGCTGTGCACTCTTATAGAGGATTGGATCTTCTCTAAAAAGAACTGGAGCTCGAATTATTTTCTCTAGAAATAGATTGTGGGGTCTACCTTTTTGGATTGGGCAGAGCACACTTAAATTCCAATCGTCGGGCATGCTTTCGTCCGACCATATTCTACAAAGAAGCTGATGCATGCTGTTTTTCAGTTCTTTGGCGCCGTATTTGAATAGCATGACCGACCAAAACAAGCCAAACCATCGGACAAAAAGCTAAAGAGCTAGAAATGCCATCCCACAGTTCCCTTATACCGAGTTGCAAATGACTGCTCTCAGAGAGGAGGATCGATCGAAAATCTTTCGGTTGTCTGTTGTGAGTCAATGCTAGGACCTCGAAGTGTACGCACGTCAAAAACACTGGAGTCGTGTATTTCGTCTATCACAACGTGATTGTGGTTGTTTGGTTTAGTCATTATAGTAAGTTCACCTCGGAATTCGAGATACACAGCTGTAAGTCTGTAAGGTATAGTATGGTAGGGTATACCTACCATATGTAGGTTTTGAAACAACTTTAGGGTCTCAATATACAAGTATTTACAGACTTACAGCTGTGTATTTCGAATTCCGAGATTCTTACCTAATTTAAGCTTAAATGACTGGACTAGTTTTATTGAAAGAATTATGTCGATTTGACAGTCCTTGGCCGGATAAAAATCCGAGTCTGTTCCGGTTACGTAGACCCGATCTGGCGACAGCCAGGTAACTTGATGAATTTCCCTATGCTGGAATTTAGTAATACAGATAACCATATTTCGGGCTACGGCGTAGTCGATCGTTCTAAACCAATTTGGGATTTTTCATCGTGGAGGCTGAATTTACCGACTAGTGTGTCAAAGATAGCTTCCTTCCCACCTTGGCGTTGAAGTCGCCAAGCACGATTTTGACATAGTGGCGGGGGCAGCTGTCATAGGTGTTCATAGAAGGCATCTTTGGGCACATCGTCCTTCTCTTTCTCGGAGCGTAGGCAAAAATCAGCGATACGTTGAAGAACTTCGCTTTGATGCGGATTGTGGCTAGACGTTCATGCACCGGGGTGAATGACAGTACTCGGCGACGGAGTCTCTCTACCACCATGAATCTCACACCATCTTAATCCTTAATTCGTTTGCCATGGTCGTCATCAAAAGGGGTGTCTCTCAACCGAGGCTGATTGTTATTTTTCATTGTATGTGTTTTTTTGACGTGGCGGGTCCCAAACCCAGCGCACAACCCTGCGGAAGGGATGTTTCGCCTTCTCACTTTAGCTACTCAGAGGTTACTTGGTCTAAGGCCCGAAGTCGGGAACTGCATGAGCCATATGTAAAAAAACTACTCCCTTGCGTGAACTTCTATACATGTCTCCATCCTCCGTTGGATCATCAGTTAGATATCTCGTATCTTCGTCTACCCATTATACATATATATAATGAATGATTTTATGTAAAATCTCATTTTATTAGCAAACTAATTTCCACAATTCCTCATCAGCTCCTGGCACTCAGCTGGCCCTTAACTAAAATTGACTTCCGCAATAAACACCAACTTGAATCTATTTCCCTTTAAGTTTTATTATTTACAATAAAAAACTATTAGCTTTCCCCCATATCTCAAACGAAATCAATTTGCTCTCATTTCTCACAAAGTGTATTTACCTGCCTGTACCTTTGTGGAACATCGAAGATGCGCCCTGCTTCACTTAAATTTTTCTGCGCTAACTTTTAACTTCTTTCCTCTCAATTATTTACACATCTCGGCGCTGCTGCATTCCCTGACTAGCTGCCACAAGCCGCTGCAGCGCAAAAACCATTCCGAAAACCCATTTAAAGCCAGCCAAGCTATGTGCTCAACAACACGATTTATATTCCTAATGACTTATTTTCAACTGCCACTACCACTACATGCATATATTTTTACATACGATTACATAATCACACACTCATATAAGCACAGGGCTGAGTGTTTGCTAAGAGTCTGCCGTTTTTGCAGTTAGCTACTGCTATTATTGCTCTGCATTTCTCACTGTCTTGTGCTGCTGCTGCTTCGTCTTCGTCTTCGGCTTCTTCTTCTTATTCTTCCTCTAAGCACTAATGCTTCCGTCCGTAGTATTTGTAAACAAGTGAAGTTTTAACCCATTGACCTAATAAACCCCTATCATAACCCCGTTACGACGCCGGTGGCATAAACATTTCCTTTTCGCATAACCTCTACCACGTCTTTGCAGTGCAATCTTGCAGTCATCCTTCCTGCTTGGCGCTACTTCATCTAGCATGTGTGCGAGTGTGTGTGTGTGCATCGCTTATCCTAATTCACTAACTCTTCTTTGACTGTTGGCTTGGCGAGTAAGCAAGTAAACTAGCAGTAAGCAAACAACAAATCACTTGTAGTGTCTGCTACAACAACAACAACAACAACAATATCGGCCATCTAGCTGCATTCTCTCACAACTGGGTGTGTGTAAGTGCCAGCATGTGACCCGAAGGTGCCTTGTAGGTGTAGCAGCTTTGGGCGCAGCTGGCATCGCCTGTGCGTTCCGAGAATCCATTAATTATTTACACAACAATGTTAAAGTAGAGAATGGAAATGCAATCAACAACAACAACAGCTGCAAAGTGCATCAATTTATTCCAACACTTAAGCAAGTCGTGAGCGTGAAAAATGTGTCGCTTAGGTCGTTTAGCTGCCAGCCGGTTGTAGTGGCGGAAAATAGGATTACTAAACTATTTGCTGTAGCTTGTAGCGCTACTTTGAACTCAGTTATTTTCTTATTAAAAATTTTTAAACTATCTAATGATATCAAAGAGCCGCAAGAGTTTAAGGTCTACTCCGAAAATCTGTTGGATTTTTTGAGTGGTTTTTTCAATGAAAATGGCTTTTTCGTACCTGAGTTGCAGAAAATTGGCGTGGACAACCTTTCAAGTGGTTTAATCAATGAAACTGTGAGTTTGTTATTATCTGACGAAGTTCAGCTCTTTTGAGAATAATTTTTCGATGTTGTCCGAATCGAATTCAGGTTCTGTAGAGTGGTATGACTCACATCGAGCGTCAAATTTCTTTTCATTTTCATATCTTCTTTCGAATCAAAACTCTTACTACCGAGCGCATTTATCCGGGCTTGAAGCTGCTGCAGTTTGCTGAATCCGGTAGTAAACTGGTTGGAGTAGTAATTTGTAAGCTGAAAAATATAGACTTAGTCGATAAAGAGATTCAGTTTGAATATTTTTTTAGAATCCTTTTTCTGGATCCATTTTGACTCTTTTGAAATTGAATTAGTCGATAAAGAGATCAATCTTGGCGCTTTTAAAAGAATCCATATTTCAAAAAGCTCATCGTTTCCGAAATCCGTTGGTGTCTGTGATACTGTATCCCCGTCTACAGTCACAAAAAGCTCTCTGCCCTGCAGTTTCCCGATTTTGAGGCAGTTGCAATTTACTTAATCCGGTAATGAGCTGGTTGTAGAACTATTTTGTAAACTGAAAAACATAGTCTTTGACGCCGGAAGATTCACTTTAAACACTTTTTTGGAATCCCCTTACTGGTAATTGGCTAGTTGAACGAACAATTTTGGACTATTTAAAAAATGATTTAATCGATGGAGGGACCACTCTTTGAGGTCTTTGAATAATCTTTATTTGCGAAAATGCATTGTTTTCGAATAATGTTGATCTCTGTGCTATTGTATTGAATCCAAGTGTCTTCCACAGGCATGAAAAGCGTACTCGTCTGTCCTCTAGTTCATCGGTCGATCTTATGAAGTGATCATGGACCTTTTTGGATCATCTATGAGCAATCAGAGATTCCAGTATCCACCTAATAGTTCCTATAATTGAGACTGAGAATTGTTGTAGTACCACAGCCTCGGGCAGCTTTTAATTTTATCTTGTCTCCACCCTAAATCAAAGTGGTTACCTTACTTACTGTCATAGAGCGAAAGATGAATTTAGACGTGTTGGATGAGTATTTGTTAGTAGTTCAAAAGCCTTCAAGGATAGCCTCTGTATTGACTGGAAAACAAGATATATTGTAAGGGTGGGTTTTAGGCGTGTGGCTATTTATAATTTTTGACAGCTGTTACTTCATTTATACTCAGTTCGGCTTGATATTTCTTAATGTAAAGACGTACCCTAAAACAATGTTCGCGTATCGTGCCAATTTACTACCAAAATAATGGCTCGATTCACGCATCGCACGCTACAAATATTCGATTGTCATAACCGTCCAGCAGAGTCGGTACTTCAGGCAACCATGGATCAGTGTCACGTCACGTATACTCTAGTGAATAATACACATCCTCAGTGACGCTGTACAGTGCGAGCCGAAGACGTTATTGCCGAACCCAATGGAACCCAGCCGCAATAATTGGAGTTGTGTTCACCCGCCTTACGGCAGATTTTACGGAAGGATCTTACTCGTTCAAGAGTTGAAGAAGACAAAATTGTTGTTTGAAGTGATGATAGTCCATAAGTAATTTTTGAGACGGTGTTACATCATTATACCATCCGCCTATAGAGCACGCCATAATCACTATTTTGTGTGCCCTATAGGTAGAGGACACCACTGGTCCATATATCTTCAAAAATGAATCCGATGAGAAACGCTATAGAGTCATGACTAATGACTTTTTCATGCCTGAACTGGAGGTTGTGGACGTGGATAACCTTTGGTTATAACAAGACGGCGTTACATGCCGCATAGTCAATGAATTTGTGGAAGGAATCTTTTGGTGAGTGCATTATCTCAGGTCTGCCTGTGGCGTGGTTTCCATAATCGTGTAATTTAACACCGCTGGACTATTTTCTGTTGGATTATAAGAAACGCAGTTAAGCTTGAGACGGATATTGCCTTGGACATATGTCACCAATTCCTAAAAAGAGTGCGGAAATAGGGTCGCTCGGCTGGAATTTATAAAGTTAAAGCCTTGGCGATAACATACGGTATATATATCTTCTTGAAAACCCCATGTCTAAAAATCATTCTTTACAAATTACTCATTCACACCATCCATTTATGCAAGACTCATACTGCATGCAGTGTAAAAATCGCCCTAGGGGTTGCAGCATTTCATGCACATTAGTAATTTATGTTGCCATTAGATTGCACTGCTGGTATTTTGCACGATTGCGTTTCCGTTCTGATTAGAACGTCTAGGCCTGGCTTCCGTGTTAATGTCTGTACGGAAGTGAAGCAGTAATTCAAGACACATACTTGCGTTCACAGCAGCGTCACTCTTGCAAGTTTTGCACACTTGAGTGCAAGGGTTGAGTATTAAGGGCTAAGAAAGTTCTTGTTATAAAGAATATTGGTGAAAAGAAATAAGAAAAAAATAGTTTTTAACTAGACTAACGCAATGAAGAACCCAAAGGCATAACTGCTGCGAAAAGCTGGAAAAATTGTGATGAAAATAGTAGATTGAAGGCATCGTACAGAGCTGAGCTTAAAAGCTCTGGGTCTTAGGTGACTGCCAGCCTGTGCATTCTAAAATACTCGAAAACTTTGATTTTATTCCAAAATAAAGGGTGATTTTTTAAGAGCTTGATAACTTTTTTTTTAAAAAAAAACGCATAAAATTTGCAAAATCTCATCGGTTCTTTATTTGAAACGTTAGATTGGTTCATGACATTTACTTTTTGAAGATAATTTCATTTAAATGTTGACCGCGGCTGCGTCTTAGGTGGTCCATTCGGAAAGTCCAATTTTGGGCAACTTTTTCGAGCATTTCGGCCGGAATAGCCCGAATTTCTTCGGAAATGTTGTCTTCCAAAGCTGGAATAGTTGCTGGCTTATTTCTGTAGACTTTAGACTTGACGTAGCCCCACAAAAAATAGTCTAAAGGCGTTAAATCGCATGATCTTGGTGGCCAACTTACGGGTCCATTTCTTGAGATGAATTGTTGTCCGAAGTTTTCCCTCAAAATGGCCATAGAATCGCGAGCTGTGTGGCATGTAGCGCCATCTTGTTGAAACCACATGTCAACCAAGTTCAGTTCTTCCATTTTTGGCAACAAAAAGTTTGTTAGCATCGAACGATAGCGATCGCCATTCACCGTAACGTTGCGTCCAACAGCATCTTTGAAAAAATACGGTCCAATGATTCCACCAGCGTACAAACCACACCAAACAGTGCATTTTTCGGGATGCATGGGCAGTTCTTGAACGGCTTCTGGTTGCTCTTCACCCCAAATGCGGCAATTTTGCTTATTTACGTAGCCATTCAACCAGAAATGAGTCTCATCGCTGAACAAAATTTGTCGATAAAACACATTTCGAACCGAACACTGATTTTGGTAATAAAATTCAATGATTTGCAAGCGTTGCTCGTTAGTAAGTCTATTCATGATGAAATGTCAAAGCATACTGAGCATCTTTCTCTTTGACACCATGTCTGAAATCCCACGTGATCTGTCAAATACTAATGCATGAAAATCCTAACCTCAAAAAAATCACCCGTTACGTAGATTATCAATTCGCTGAGCCCAGTCTTGGCTGTCGCTTCTCTGCTTACACACATTCGTAAGAGGTATGGGATGGAAGCAACGCAGGAGGATAGGAAAGCGGAGCTTTTTTGTCGGGCGGATCAAAGCTTACGGGGAGTGCTGGAGGAAGAGTACACTGGCCGGGTCTTTCCACTAACTCCAGTTTTAAATTTACTGACCGCTGCGTCTTCCAAGTGGAGGTAGCTGCCGTAAGGGTAAGAGTAGATCTACAGCTCCGGAACGCAGCCTCTTTCCGAGTGATCACTATCCATCGCGATTGAGATTGTGTGTCTGGCAATGGCAGTATTTCAGGTCCGACTGCTCAACTGGTTAGGGCAGGTACTTAAGTTTCCATACCTGTGAAATGAGTATGAATAGGAGCTCCGCTGGCTTCTTTACTACTGAGCTATTTGACCTCAGAACAGCTCAGTAAGCGGTAAACTACCAGCAGCTGTGCAGTCGCAAGATCCTTCTGACCCACGGTAAATCGTAAGGGTTCTAGAGAATTTATCCCTCTTAGCTAGGTCCACTTTTCATTGGTTGTTTGAGTTCTAACTGAACACTGTTTGATCGAGATTCATGCCGTTAGATTGAACCTCTTAACGGATGGCAGTTTCATTAGGTTTTTGGAAGAAGTTGTGATCGAACCATCTCATCACTTTCACTGCCAAAAACATTTTGGATCTCATACTTCTCAATGTCCAGGTGAAATAGTGGGAATAAAAATGAAGGACCTTAAAATATTTGTGATAGGTGCAAAGCGTTTTTGCCGATAGATAGCTGATATCCGATTATAAAAGTTTTTCGTACGGCTTCACAAAGAACTGTGAATAACTGTCCAAGTGTGATCCTCCGTCTTGCCGAGGGTTCAGCCACCTAACCTAACCTGGGCTTGGGATTCTCTAATTCAAAATTACAAAGTCAAAGTCCACAATTCAAAATCCCTAAAAATGCAATACCCCAGGTCGGTCCTATAGCTGATTGTTCAAAGTTTTTTTCGCTCAAACTCTTTCTGCGATGTCGGTCCAACAGCAGGGTGTCACAATTTTTTTCGCGTTTAGCTCCAGTTACTCTAGCCCCTCAGTTTTTGAGATTTCGTTCTAACTTCTTTGAGAATTTTGGCATAGGTTAAACTCCAAGCCAGACCTAAATCTCCGAGTTTTTGAGATCGGAAAACTATAGCATATAGCTGTCATACAAACTGATCGGCAATAATCAAGATAAAATCTTTGTATACCCTTTTATGATATGAGAAGTGCACATGTGAAGGGTATTACAGTTGGGATTTCCTAACTCGAATCACCATAATCCACAATTAAATTCAAGTAAGAAAAACTTCGAGTTTTAGAAGGAAATTTTTATGAAATTTGACTTCTATTGTCAATTCAAGAGTTCAAGTTATTGAGAACTGTGAGAATAGAATAGAATAGATGTTCAAGTTATGGAAGTTCAACTGTATATCTGTAGGGTGGCAGCAGTGCTGCTGAATTATATACTGAACATTTAACGCCATTTAAATTTGCCTGCTATCACCATACAGAGTCGCAATTAATATGCTTTATAGATGTACATACATATATACATATATTATATAAATACCTTTACACCTGCATACATACATGCATGACACAGGTTAAAGCCTTTAACCCACTCATTACGGTGAGTGTCAGCACAATTGTGTTTACCTTATCGCAAACTTCAGCCAGTTGACAGGCGGCCGTGCTGAGAGCGCTCGGAAAAAAATGTGCAACTCACACACATACATGCATACATACAGCCTTCGTTTGCTTTATCGTCGGTCGTTGGCAGCAGCAACAACAGCAGCAACATGTCGTGGTAACGGATGTTGTTTTACGTTGTCATTTGCCGGTTGAATGTGCCCAGCGACAATTTCGTTGTTTTTACATATTTCGCATTTTGTTTTCATAAAGGGTTAACCCCCATTTTGTTTTGTTACTTTTTGTGCTTTCATTCCGATATATTCAAGCTGCCTTTTTGTTGTTTTGATTGCGTTGTTGTAACGTTTGACGTTGCATTGTGCTACATCTGACGGAAGCCGGAAACGGAAACAGTTGCTCATAATAATTACGTGGAAAATAAACAAAACCAGTGGAACATTAAGACAAACAAAAGCGCGGTGCTCGGTGGGTGTACCCCCACCGTAAAAAAAGTGTACAAAGTGAGCGCAAAATAATTGTGCGTATTTATGCCGGTTTAGTGGCGGCGAAAGCGGGTGAGAATGCGGTTGAGTGAATGGGTGTGGTGAGCGCAAAAGATCCCTGTATGAATTGGAGGAATTAAATGAATTTATTCTATCTACCAAACATCTGATGCAGCTGGTATCCGGTATGATATTCTTACTGCATGAATCTCGATCGGACTCTTACAACCACTGAAAGTTAGGACTTGCTGAAAGTGAAGATTTCCCTGAACCTCCTGCGATTTAAATTGGGTCAGAAGGATCATTCGACTGCATAGCTGCTGCTTATTTGACCTGAGATTCAACAGTCCAGTAGTGAACCACAGGAAGCTAAAGGAGCTCCTAACCGTTCCCATTCCGTAGTTATGGAGTCTGAAGTGGCTGTTCTAGTAAGCTCATCAGCCTTACAGCAATGCCGCTGTGTACAGGCACCCAAATCAGCCTTATCATGAAATAACTCGATGCTAGAGATACGAAGTCTAGACAACCAACTCTCACTGCCTAAGTATTATGGGATGAACGGTGTGGTTCGTAATGCATCACAAATACTGATAACAACAGTCCACTGAACACTTCCCAATTTTTTCGCGGGTATAGTGTTTTCCAGCGTCTTCCACCGAGCAAAAACTCCGTAGAACATTATAGGCTTAACTGTGGTTTCATAGAGCCAAAGAATTACCTTTTTTGATAATATCCACCTTTTTCCTATGACTCAACCGATCTTCCTTGTCCTTTCCTCGATGTTGGGTTACTACGAAAGCTTCTTGTCTGAGATGAGCCCTTGTTTCTCTGTCAGCAGGTCGAAGACCGATTCTTCCGATTGAGGGTAGATGCGCTTCCGATATTTTGTACTTCCTAGTGGTATAATCGGTTCAGTTTTGCTAGGATTTAAGTAGTCAATAGCACAGTTGCTTTCGTTGCTAAGGTACCCCTGTGTTAGCTCGTATACGGAGTGCAGAAATTTTCCTTTAACCAAGACAGCTTCATCGTCCGCGTAGACAATCACCCGGCAGCCGACTTCCTCCAGCTTTTCCACAGGATCACTGATCCAGAGGAGTGGCGAGAGAATTTTACTTGTGGGGTGGTCCTAACGACAATCCGTTGTGCACTGCCTCATTCTTCCGATCGCTCTGTCGCAGAGAAATTTGAAGTCAAGATTCAATCCCAAATCCTTCGATATCGAGGGAAGTTCCCACTGTAAACTCCTTGTGCCTTATAGACCTCTTAAGCCAAGAGACAAGAGTGTGCAAGGCAGTATCTGCTGACCTATGTACCTTTATAATAGGTATGCTGTGCCTATGGAAGGCGGTGAAAAGACTGATAGGTCTGGAATTTGTGGTCGAAACATGCGATCTCTTACCAGCCTTCGGAATGAACGAAGCTCTACCTTATCTGAAAGTTACTGTGAAACTACAGTACAATTTCAAGTGGATAGGTGCGATAGACTCCGAATCTCCGTCGTTCGATCTTTAACATGAAGTTTCGAGTAAACATTTGAAAAAAAAGTTTTCAAAACAAAATATCTACAGTAGCTAGAGTACAAGTATGGTCACACATCTTTTCTAATTTTGAAAGTGAACACATCATGAATTTTAAAACAGTCGACTCTGTATTTGAGATTAGTTAAATGCCTTTGTTTCTCTTACTTACTCACGGAAAAAATAACAATATTAACCATATTTTTGTCGAAACGTGCAGTAATGCTAGAAATTCAAACAAAATTTCGGCACTGTAAAAATTTTAACTCGATTTCCTACAGGGATGCCACAAAAAACAGTAAACGTGAGCATGAGAGAATGTGAGAGCAATGCGCTGACCGTGCGTATTTCATTATTTCATTGCATATGTGGAGGCGTTAAATGCTCTAGAATTTTTCCTGCCACAACAAGCACTTCCTTCCCGGACAGTTGCTCTGCGGTTATTTATTTTATGCGCTATGAGCACTGTTGTCGCTTTGATCTGCCGTTTATTACTCACACACACATACCCACAATTGTTGCTCTGTTTTCATATTGTAATTTGCAGTCCTTTTTCCGCCATACTCTCCAACTTTTTATTGTTGCAACTATATTTTTTCGACGGCTTTTCCTTCCGCCCCGATGCATGCCTGCCTTGGTGGTACTTTCATTTAATAATAGTACGCGGTGAAAGCATGTTCGCCCGGGGCGTATGTTGGCGTGCAATCAAATACCTTTGGCCAATGCAGAGTACGCCCCGCGCGCCACCGACATAGCTTTAGCATGCAGCACTTATCCGTTCACCCTGGTAATTAAATCGGTCACAAAGGCTACATATCAGTTACACTACGGGGGCGTGTTAACCTCTTTTACAGAATTTTTACGAGCAAATTGCTACTCTCGGCTATTGGCAAACGCCGTCGGGTTGCAGTTATTATTTTTGTATTTTTATGCTTTTTTAATAACGGCACTTGTAGTGCTATGAAAAAATTATAATGGATACTTTTAATTTGGTATTGTTTGCATTCTTTATTACGTTTAATGCCCTAAAGTGAGAAGTAATAAAAAATATACTTAATTGTATTGGATTTTCAAGGGTTAAAGTTCAACTAGCGATTATTGTATTAACTTGGTCAATGACCCACAGCGAATTTACATATTTATTGCAGCAATTACATTAAATTACTTATATCTACTTAAAAAACACACAATTGCTTCCAGGGCTGAGTGCTGTATAATAGTAAATCTATGATAGTCTCGATATCTCTTATCGATGAACAGTCTTGCAAAGCTTTAAGAGTGCGGAAATGCAATGAGTTCAATATGTGAAACCGTTTAGTCTACCTCGGTTTAACCGAGTTCTCTTTTAACCATAACGGATGTTAGCTTTCACTGTTGTATGAAAGTTCGCCCGTTATTCAAAGCTTTTATAGCAGCTGGATGGTAAATAAGAAAGCTTTACATTAAAGCTCTTTTCAAATTATTTAAAATTTGCTGAGTTTCTGCAATTCTGTATGATTCTGGATATAATGAAGCAACAGTACAATATACCTCAACAGTTTTGCAAAGCTTTCGGTATAATACAGATCAAATCAAAAACAATTTCTTTAAAATCACAGCTTTCAAGATCAAGAGTGGTCATCAGCTTACACTGCTGTGTTAAAGCTCTGCATTATTCAAAGCTTTTATAGCTGCTCGACGGTAAATGAGAAAGCTTTACGTGAAAGCTCTTTTTTTAAATTAGTTCTGGGGATCATGTAAGTAGCAGCAGCATTATTCAAAGCTTTTATAGCTGCTCGACGGTAAATGAGAAAGCTTTACGTGAAAGCTCTTTTCAAATTAGTTCTGGAGTTCATGTAAGTAGCAGCAGTTGAATTTACTTGAGCAGCTTTACAAAACTTTCGGTATAATACAGAACAAATCATCAATATCTTGTCTAAAATTACAGCTTTCAAGTCCGGGAGTGGTCCTCAGCTAACACTGCTGCATGAAAGTTCAGCAAGATTCAAAGTGGTCCTCAGCTTACACTGTTATGTTAAAGCTTTGCAATTTTCACATTTTGTAAAACTACTTCAACGTAATTGAGAAAGCTTTTCTCAAAAGCTCACCGGCAGTGAGTTAAAACATGCAAATTATCGCAGTTCTTGAGCTTATGTAGCACCAGTATAATTTTGTTATTTATACCTGAACAGATCATACTTAGTTTGCCACGATGTTTGTAAGACCCTAAAAGAAATGTAGGATCATTAAAGTATATAGAAATATATTTCTTTTGAGTCATCATGAGTCTTTTAAGCCACGTCCGTCTCTTCGTCTCTTTAAACGCGAGCTAGTCTCTCTGTTTTTGTCGACATTCAACATCTATTGCATATAGCTGCCATTTAAACTTACTCGCCTACATAAAAAATTCCATCCAACTATATTCACTGCAACCCTGTCCGCATGTCTAAACACGTCATTTTACACAAGCTCCATAAAAACTGAAGTGCATTTGATTCGAGTGGGTGTCTAATATGTTCCAACAGCTCATTCGATTTCCTTTATTTGGCTCAACAGCTGACTGAAGTCCCATACATAGCTATGCAGTGGAGTTGCTTATCTGTTAGCCTTCGCCATACTCAATGTCCATATGCACTATTAATGCATATGTTTGTAGCCATAGGCTTTGTCAAACCCTAAAACTGTCTAAAAACTCAAGTTCGTTTCCTTATCTATTGCAACTGTCTATTTGTTTGTCCGCCTGCAAGTCTATTCGTGGCCGCACAAACTTTGCTCGTATTTTTCTCTCTTTTTAAATGTTCTTTTTTGGGGGGGGTTTTGGAATTTTTCGTATTTTTTTTCTTACATCTGCTGGCTCTTGGTAAGCTATGTGCTCTCAAGCCGGATGTGACATCGGCTGGGCAATTGACCACATCGCTCTGGCGCGCCGGAGTCTTTTGAGTGCACTTCCGTGCTTAAATGCATTTATACACACACTCACTTATATCTACCATATATGTATGCATGTATCTGTGCGTCTGCATGTTTAAAGTACATACGTGTGGCTGAGTATCACCATGCGCCATATGGCAGACATTATCCTTCTGGGCATATGCTCGCCTACGTGTGTCATGTGCAGTTTATTTGTTGCTTTCGTACACTATGCAAGTTTTGCTTTGTTGTGTTCGCCGCAAGGGAAATTTTTTTAGTTTTTGCGGCTTGAAAGTTCTTGAAATTCGTAAAGTTTGCATTGTGATAGGCGAACTGAGTTTAACTTAAGTTTGACATTCATTTCTGGTGATAAAGAATTTGCTGTTTTTTTGGGTGATAAATTTGGAAATTTGTAGTACTGTTAGAGTGGAGAGGGTAGTTTTTTTCTTGAGAGGAAGAACTGCTTCAAAATCACCCATTATATGTAGATCTACTCCAGGCAACAAGTACTCCTTTGAGCAGGCTTAAAAGAGAGCAAGAAAAGCTAGCACTTTACAAATTTTCAACAGGCTTGACCCACAAGTATTATGGGGCTACTTATAGCTGATGATGGCATCATATATGATGTGTTGCATTCCAACGTAATACAGGGGAAGAGAACTTTTATGAAGAAAAAAAGAGGAAGAAGTTATGGAAATAGAAAGAGAGATAGAAATATAGAGATTTTCTAGGGTAACTTGGGAAAGAGAGAGTAGGAAAATGATCGAAGGTAAAAGAGCGAGTGGGAGACTGTTCGAAAGAATTAGAGAGAGAGATATAAATATAGTGATAAAGATATTGAGAGAACTTTGAAAAAAGAAACAGAGGGAAAAATGTAGCAACGAAAGAGTACTTCACATGCTAGGTACGCTCTCGAATATTGCACATTACTTTTCAGTAATTGATAAAGTAAAAGAGAGGAAGAAGGAGCGATAAAGCGTGGAAAGAAAGGTGGTGCTTGGAGAAAGGTCAATTGAGAACTAAATGCAAAGGCTTTGATAAAGATAGATTCGTTGATATAGAAAGGAAAGAGAAGAGGAACGAATAAGGGGAGAAAGAAAATGATATAATAATGGAAAGAGTGAAGCCTTTTAAAAAATACGTCTAATTTATTTCTTTGCTTCTTCAATATATAGAGAGAGAGAGAAAGTTGGGGAAACAAATAGAGAGAGGGGGAAAATATAAAGAATGAGACGGGCCGAACGAGTAAAGGAAACCAATTCGTAGTTTTATATATTGTATATACAGAGGGAGAGAGACACAGAGAGAGAGAGAGTTGGATATATAAAGGGAGAGAAGGAAATATAGAGAGTGAGACGGACCGACCTAGTAAAATAGAAAAACATAAGTAGAGAGATATTGTATTATAATGATGGATTAAGGAAATAAGGGAGAAAGAAGTCATCAAAAAAGTTTCTTTTGTACTAGAAAAACTCTCGGATATTGCACATTACTTTATAGAAAGTGATAAATAAAGGAGAGTCGACAAAGATGGAGAAGGAAGTGTACGCAGAGGCAAAGATCATTTGAGAACGAAAGACAAAGGTCTTGATCAAAAGAGGTAGATCAACAGCGAAGGAAAGACAACGCATTACAGGTCGAGAGAGAGAGAGAGAGAGATAGAAAAAACATTCCTTTAAAAGAAGTTAGGATTGAAAACATCGATTGAGAGATAGTTAGAGATTGATGAAGATAAAACCAGAAGGATAATGGATAAGCTGTCGAGAGACAAAGAGAGGGAGAGAATAATACATAAAGAGAAGATTAAAAAAATAATTCTTTATTGATAGTTTTAGAGAAAGAGAGAGAGGAGAGACAGTTAGGAGAGAGAGATGAGAGAGAGAAGAGAGAAATGAGAGAGAGAGGAGAGAGAGAGACAGATAGAGAGATTGACAGAAGGATTGGGGGAGAGAAAGACCGCTCTTACATATCACCGTTCTCAAAAACTAGCACGATTTCCATTTTGTTATAAGTATAAATGTATTTATAGTGTGTACGGACTTTTTTTTGTAAAATTTTAGATATTTACCGCATACTCTAAAATTTTTTTCCAGTTTCTTTATCTATGCTATCCAAATTAGTTTGGAGTATTGCCACATACCCCACTTACCATATGGCAGTTTAATTTGAGGTCAGCAACAATTATGTTTACCACTTTTTTCACATCAAACATACCATACAATATTCTTCAACCCACTCTATGGTTGCAATTAAATCCGCTTGCTCAGCTCTACAGAGCTCGAGTGGCGAAGTTCGCAACATGCAAGCAGCTTTCAAGTATCAGCTATTTGTCTACAAGATACACGCTTATGAAAGTTTAACAAAAGCCACAATTACCAGTACATACTAACCATTTGATGCTCATAACTTTGGTAGAAGCTTCTTTTTGCGGTATTTACACTGCACGAGTTGCACGTGTTATTGCAGTTGTTGTTGTTGTTCCCGGACGCTTGTAGTTTTTCGAAAACGAGCACCAGCTAATTAAAAGTTTTGAGGCACTTTTAACAACACTGACACCCGCTAAATGCCAATTCTTATATTCTACATGCACGCACAGGCAACACACTTGAGGTTTTATAAAATGGCTTAACTTTAGTTGGTATTTTTTGATAGAAAAATTATGTTATAAGTGTTTTTTGGTTTTTTTTAAGTTATTTATGTTTAATTATTGTTGTGTGTTTATATGGTTTTCTGTTTAACTTGACAAAAATCTTAAATATTCCTTTAAAATATGTTTCACCAACGGTAGTTTCTCAAAACCGCCTAAAGTGAGTTATAATATTTTTTAAATTATATGTCATGTTTAGGTGTGTTAAGGGTATATTGTAATATGCAAGTTTTCATGTTTGAGTATACGCTAGTGGTTGCCAGTATAACTAGTTAGAAAAGTAGTTGCAAAAGTAGTTCAAAAAGGTATAGTTGGAGAAACTGCCTTTCGCCACCTCAATAAATTTGTGCCAGGCTCAAAGTGCTTTATCGATTTGAGAGGATCTTATGATCAGTTATATAGTATCAGGGTTTTATGGTTCCTCAACGAACCACAACTGGACCAAGTGAGATCTCTGTATGGATCAATCTCTTAACCTTTCCTTTTAGGAAATTCTAGTTTTTGGATTAAATGGACTTTAAGATAATAATATGCAGCAACTAAATTACATCTTTCATATATCATAAAAGCTTCTTAGCTATACCGGATACATTAGGGACTTGAGAAGATCTTAGATTTATTCCTTAGCAGAGGGTTATAGATACTTCTTATACCATAAAATATTATATACTGGGTAATTATACCGGACAGCAGAGAGAGTATGTATAGATTATACGGCCAAAGAGCTTATGGTGAATCTTTGTCGAAAATGTAGCATACATCCCGGCGCCAATGTAATACATGCTGCTTTCCCACACAGAAAAGCTCTGATTATTATTGTTAAGTGGCGACTTTCGGCTTGAAAGTGTTGTTGGCCGAAAGTAACACATGTACTCTTATTTATATAAACTTGTAAATATGTATATATATAAATGTATGTATGCATTTCTACATATATATCACATAAACACTTCTAAATGTGCTAGTTTCGTGACTAACGGGTTAAGTGGCTAGCTACAAGCTAGCATGCTGCCCAATTGGGAGCAACATAAACGTAAAGCCATTAACAAAATTCCTAAATTCTTGAATGCTTAGCACTATGCCAAAGGAATTTAAAATGTAGCCAATGGACGCCGCGAGTTGTGCTAGGAATTAGGTGTGTGTCTGTGTGGCCTTCTGCGCTTGAATTAGTAGCTATTAAATATAAATGCTACCCGCTGTATATATGCTTAGGAACATCTATATGTATATATATACATATAATACACATTTATGCCAACTTTAAGTTTATTTGTGCTTTCCCGCCTGCTGTTGGTCATGGTCGCCGGCTGAAGCGCTCAAAATAGCGTTTTCGCCACAAAGTTAATGTTGATTATGGCGCCAAGCCGCTGCCAGCTCTTCGGCTGCCCGTTTGGGATTATTGAACTCGCGGGCACGTATTATGTGTGCGCACTAGCTTAATCAAGCAGCCAAGCAAGCAACCGCTATCTAGCCGAGCATAGCACCAACGCTCAGACGCATACATATGTATGTCAGACGAACTTATGTGCGCTCATAGATTTGTTTTTATGCTGAAATTCATACTAATAAGTCCACTTAAAAGTTTAGTGAAAAGTCATGAATGGCATTAAATACTTTGGTGCGTGCTTTTGTCGATTTGCCATTGGTGGATTTGTGCGGAGTACATGGGACGCACAAGTGCTATCATATCTATGCGCTGTAAAGCGTGTAAAGGGTGTTCTACTTCGAGGTTCCTACTAACACAGAAGCTTCAAATTTTATGGGAGATGTTTATTATAATTCGAAAGTATGTTCTTTGTCATTTAGTCTTTGAAGATTAGTTCTTTCAAATGTTGGCCGCGGCTACGTTTCAGATGGTCCAGCCTCTGAGTCCAATTTTCTATGACTCGTTCAAGCATTTCGACTGGTAACTGGTGAATGACAGGGGGGGATGTTTTGCTCCAAGGCCTGAATCGAAGCGGGATTGTCCGCATAGACTTTAGACTTAACATATCCCCACAGAAAAAGCCTAACGGTGTGATATCACACGATCTTGGTGGTCAATCGACCGGCCCAAAACTCGCAAGGCGTTCCATACGTCAGTCCGAAAACGTCCGATCTTCGTGGAACTTTTCAAGAGCCTATTGAGCGAAGCGATGTCGATCGGGAAGGTCTAGCGCCTTCAATTCTTGCACAAGCTGTATCTTATAAGCTTTCAATTTAAGAACTCGACGTAAAATGCGTTTAGTCTTTCCTTAGGTCAGTCCGAGTTGCTGGGAACGGCGCCGAATCGGCTCTTCACGGTCTTCAGGTACACTCTTAGCTACAGCTGCTATATTTTCTTCACTGCGTGCTGGATGTGGTCCATTCGGTCGAATATTATCCAATAATGAATGCTGGGTCTCAAAATGGGTTGCGCTTATGTGGACCATAAGTTGAGCGAAGCGTCTTGTTGGAATTAAACCTCCAATTCACGCCCGAAAAATCATTAATCCTGGCTTCATAGCGTTCCCTATAGACGGTTTCATTATGGCTGGTTTTGTTTTTGAAGAAATATGGACCAACTTTTTGACTCCAAATGCGACCACGCTGTTTAACAACGTACTTATTCAACCAAAAGTGAGCTTCATCGTTGAATAAGTTTTTCTTGTTAAAATCGGGTTTTGGGAGCATATATTGAACGTCCGATCTGCTCGTTCGGCTTCAAATATTGCACGAGTTGGAATTTGTAAGTCTGCAAACCAAGATCTTTCTGCAAAATCTTCCATAAAGTAGAGTAGCTCTCTAGCAGTCAAAAAGACCAATTTCAAAAGTATTACCTCATTGAAGACCCCTTGACTTAAAATACACCCTTTATATATAAGTATATCCATGTATTTGCTTCAGTTTTTCATCTATTCCACTGTATTACTCGGTCACGTGCTCGACATCGTAAATGTTTGGTGAAATGCGTGCGTGCGTTAAGGTGCAAAGTCAGGTATTTTTCTTACAGACATAAATTCAGTGTAAATTGTAGATTATCACGTGGTGTTGTGTTACGCTACTTATATTTGTGTGTATGTCTCTTGTATTGATTGCATTTCACCAAAAATAAAAACAAATAATTTGGACTTAAAACATTTCGAACAAGCCATATATTTAAGAGCGTTGCTTTCTTCAAAACAAATTGTGTAGATTTTTATTAAGTTTAAGTACAGGAAATTTTTGAAATCTCCGCAAATAATCATCAATAACAACAATATACTGCACTCTGCAGCATTCTATAATATATTATAGGCATATACATATATAATCATCTTGTATACCAACTTTTTAACTCATAATCTCAAGCCTAACGTCAATAGCACAGCCGATGTAGTCATACCACGTTCGCGTTTACTGAAAAAGCGTTATTCCGACTAACCTACTTTCAAATTTATTTCTATTATCGACCTCTTTTAAGCATCTATCATGCAATCGAAAGTAAAAATATGCTTACGTTTAAAAGTTTTGTGTGAGCTTTCAAAAGCTCTCTAAAGTTTACTGTTTTAACCAAGAAAGTCACCAATATCTTCGATACTTTGATCTCTCAGCTTCGCCCATGATATATTTGGTAGTTCATCATTGAAAGCTTTCGAAAGCTTAAAGCTCAGAAATATTGTCTTTTTGGGGTTTGTTTTAAGAAAATCTTAAATTTAGTAATTTTTTTCCCCAGCTTCGCCCATGAGATATTTGGTTTTTCATCATTGAAAGCTTTCGAAAGCTTAAAGCTCAGAAATATTGTCTTTTTGCGGTTTTTTTATGAAAACCTTAAATTTAGTAATTTTTTCGTTCTTTCGCTCTTTAAGCTTTACCGATCTGGTATCTAAGCCTTGAAAGCTATCGAAAACTTAAGGCGAAGTAATTTTTCTTTCGGGCTTTTACTTCGACTATATCGAAAATGAGTGAAAAAAGATAAGCAAAGTGGAACGAAGCTGCACTTCAGAGAAGGACATCTGTTGTTACCTTGATGGATTGGTTTCTATCAGAGTACAGCAACAGATGTCCTTCTCTGCTTCAAAGATACTACTGTGGTCTGGAAGTCTGAAACAAGAGTTGATTGAGAGCTCACAACAGAAGATTATCCCCCCAATTTTACACTTGAGCTTCGTTCCATCCGTGAAAAAACTCGCTGTGTCTCCTCACCGGCGACTCCGCCCCATCCAAATCTTCATCAGTGGTGTGTTCGCGGAGAAGTTGCTTCTAGAAGTTGGGGCTGCGGCGCCTTGGTTTAAGTCATCGGTGATGCAGTCGAAGCGAGAAAGGATTCCGGAACGTCCATCTCTAGCGTCTTTAAGGTGTCCAGTTTTCCGGAGTCCGCTAGCGACCTTCACAGCAACGCATCTGTCGGCTATGTCCACGGGTGCTATTTGTAGAATAGCATCAAGTGCCATCGTTTGTATTGAAGTGCCGATGGCACTGAGATTTACTCCTTGAACACTTTCTAGCTGTTTGGCGAAGTGGCTTTACCGAATGGCCTTTACCAGGCCAATATTGTATTAATATTAGCTAAACTACGGTTTGGAAAAGTTAGTGAAATACCTCACCGCTCTGAGATATGCATACTTATATCTCTTTACTTCTTGTCGCTTTAAAATGTCGAAAGCTTGTAGTCCTTGATGTCGGTTTGTCATTTTGAGCAAAGCGCTATAGAAAAGCATCATCATGACAACATTTCGTGTCACATTTCACATTCGGAGTTTGCAGAATAGAGTTGGAAAAAGCGCAGACAAACAGCGGCGACGCAATGCGCCGGCTGAATAAACATACCAGACATACATCAAAAAAAGTTTTAATGTTTACGCACTCGCATGTTTTGTGCTACACGCCCCCGTTGCACTTTTTACATGCACCCTCAAATATTGTAGTTGCATTTGTCTTATTGCCAACGCATAGTGGAAAACTCTGTCTGCGAGCGTAGAATAAATACATTAAAAACTTGCCAGTTTTTCTTTATTCTCCATCAAACTTGAGCTGCTTTTTGCTTGTGTCGACTTGCTTAACTACCTGTGTGCTTTATGGCTACTTCTTGAGCTTGTTTTCCCTTTCTTCTTTTAGTGTTCTTGCTGACCAACACGTTGCTGCAATTCGCTGTCACTCGTGCGTGTAATTTATTCTTTATTGTCCGTCCCATTGTGCGCACTTCATTCGAACAGCTCAGTCTCCCACTGGTCCATCAGCTGACCTTTCTTTTCCTTAGCTTGCATAATACTTTCGCACGCGCTTGTTGGTCGCACAATTTACTGTGATTTTAATTAAAAAGATTGTAGTTTACGCGAATCGCATGAGCGCTGCGTGCGCCTCGAGTGACCCAATTCGTGTACGGTATGACTTAAGCTGCGGTTCATCCTTGTAAGTGTTCGATTAAATATCCACATGTGGCTGAGTTACGGCGAAATCGCGCTGAGATTGCGACATTTTATCTGTGGTATTTTCTTATTTTTCTTTTGGTTGGGTTACATTATAAAATTAAGTCATAATTTATTACTTGGGATGCTAGGTTGATTTCTCGTGTTGACTGTTTGGTGTTTGGTATACGCTAAGATGATAATAAACTCGAGTTTATGATGGTTGAATCTCCATAAGCTCCCAAAAGTATTTTTTTAGTTTAGTTAAAGAAAAAGTTTTAAACTCGGTGTTCGTTAAACCCTAAAATGCCATTAAACTCGAGTTTATGAGAGTTCGGGATATTATGACGACTCTTCTTTTATTCAAAACATATCTGTACTTAGAACTTAGACTCTAAAATGACAGTAAACTCGAGTTTATGATGGTATTTTCGTTTTAGTTTAGTTAAAGGAAAAGTTTGTCGATAAACTCGAGTTTATGAGATTTCATGATTTTATCGAGATTTTTCTTCCATTCTGAACATATCTATACTTGCAACTTACACTCTAAGATGCCAATAAACTCGAGTTTATAAGACTAAGGAGATTGCACCTATGTAAACTCCCGAAAGTATTGTTTTAGTTTAGACACATTGTTAAACACCTCCGGCCTTTCTCTCTGCTTCATCGATCTAATATTTGTACATTGAAAGCTTTCGAAAGCTTAAAGCTTGGTACTTTGGCTTTTGTTTCCTCTATTTGAGTTTCTTTTTGTTTATGACTTAGTTTTGATGACTGCAACATGTCCGTCAGCTTTCTTCCTCAGCCTTGACCGATTAGGTATTTCATCATTAAGCTTTCGAAAGTACAAAGCTCAATCATTTGTATTATGCTTATACCTGAGCTTCCTTTAAGATGAAACATTTAATTGCGACCTATTGTTTATTTTATCACTAAAAGCTTTCAAAAGCTTAAAGCTCGATAATGTGGTTTTTAGAGTTTCTTTTAACAGAAAACTTTAGTTCAGTTCAGTAATAGGCTCGACCTTTTGCTCATTGGCTTGGTCTTTCTTCATGAGAAGCTTTCAAAACTTTAAAGCTCGAGAACAGGGGTTGTACTTAATATTTCTGCTTAATGAAAAGTAAATAAATAATTTTGATGGTTAAAGTCAGTAATACATCCGACCTTTTGCTTTCTCGGCTTCACCAATTGGCATTTCATCGTTGAAAGTTCTTGAAAGCTCAAAGCTAAATAATGTGGTTTTAAAGGATGTACTCCTTTCATCGAACACTCATTTTTGATAGCTAAGTTCAGTTAAATGACCGATCTTTTACTCATCGGCTCGGTATTTCTTCATGTGAAGCTTTCGAAAGCTTAAAGCTCAGTAATATAGGTTTTAAGAGGATTTCTTGATGAAAATCTTAATATCAACGGCTAAAGTTAGTTGTATTTTATTTCGCTTGCTCTTAAAATATCACTAATTTGGCATTTCATCATTTATAGCTTTGGAAAGCTTAAAGCTCAATAATATTGCCTTTTTTGTGATTTAATTTTCACTATTTCTCATCAGCTATTTGGTCAAGTGGTCGCCGAGTATTCTAAAACAAATCGGTTGAAAAGCTTTATGCTTTTATAACAAAAACAAAAACAAATTGAAGTAACATAAACGTCTGTTACCTAGATCTCTATTGTTTCAGAAAAAAATTTGCGTTAAAAAGCTATAGCTTGTTTAGTATATTATGGGGAAATGAGCGACTTTATTTTCAGTCGTCGAATTTGTCTTCTCAACAGCTGATTGTCAAAGCTTATTAGCGTCGTAACATTATTGCCCGCAGCTCTTCCAATATGGCCGCCACGCGTTTGATTGGGCTTTCGCTCTGAGCGCACAAACAAAGTTACATCTAAAAGCGATTGCTGTTAGCATAAAACTACTTTTGCCCCCACCACAAGCGCTTACATAATGTAATTGAATATTTCACTACTCTTACTCTCCATTTCTGCGTTTCATTTTATATAAGATCTACACAATTTTCATGTAACCATTTCAATTTCTTTCACTCGCTTATTATTATTTGCCAGCTTATCATTTGTACGTACGCTTACTAGTTGTTGTTTGTAATTCTCATGTACGCAATGTTTTCCTTATTTGATGAGTTTTTTGTTTATCTTTGCGCTTTAATGTTATTGCTACCTTTTCGTTAGCGCTCACAGCGTTCGCAATCTTTTTCTTCACATTATGAGTGCTATACATGCATATATAAATATACAGATATACATGTATATAGATATACGTACGTACAGCTATAAACAAGAAAACATGTTATTTCCTCATTCACCCACTGCTCGGGCACTTCAATCATGCCGGCTGTGAAAATATATCACAGCCTTTCAGTTTTCTCATTTAATTCTACCTCTATCATCCTTTTTCCTATCTATCTCTCTGTTGTTTGTTTTATTATACCCTGCATAGCGTATATTGAACTTTTTATAAATTTTTTAACCCTCAAAGGAATCGTCTGAGACCCTATATAGTAAATGATCACATTGGCGAGCTGAGTCGATTTAGCTGGGTCCGTGTGTAAATCTGTCTGAGGAACTGGAGGTTTTGAGATATCGATCTGAAATTTTGCAAAAGCACTTTTCTTCCTAAGAAGTTGCTTACTAGTCGGAACCACCGATATCGGACCACTATAGCACATAGCTGTCATACAAACTGACCGATCCATCTCAAGTCCTTGTATGGAAAACTTTTTTATTTGACAAGATATCCCTTCCAAATTTGGTACAATATATTTTCCCAGGCAACGCTATAATCTTCGTAAAAATAGTTTAGATCGGACCACTGTAGCATATAGCTGCCATACAAACTGACCGATCCATCTCAAGTCCTCGTATGGAAAACTTTTTTATTTTACGAGATATCTTCTCCAAAATTTGTACAGATTTTTCTTCCAAAAGAACGCTATGACTTCCGAATAAATTTTTCAGATCGGACCACTATAACATATAGCTGCCATACAAACTGAACGATCAAAATCAAGTTAAAGATCTTTTTATACCATTTTTGTTAAAAAAATGCTGTTTTTGTTATAAGAAATGCACCTGTGAATGGTATTATAGCAGCAGTGCAGAAAAAATCTAACGGTTTTCCTCGTTTTTCTTACTTCTCTCTAACTTGCTTGCCGTTACCTGTCTTAGATTACACATCAAATGTCAACATTAGACAGCTGCGGCAACAACAAAAACAGAAGCAAACACTAGACAGCTCAAAACCAACATCCTAAAGGATACTACGAATACAACAACAATAACAAATACAAAGTACAAATATTGTAAGCAGCACACTCAAGTGAATTGCAATTGACATTGGTTAGTTACTGACAACGAGCATTGAAATTTCTATGAGCAAATAAGCTGCGTTGTTGCTCTGTGTGTGTATGTGTGTGCAAATAACGCTGTGAAAATAAATGAAAGATGCGGGATAAGTATTGCTTGCGTTGGAGTTGTTATCGTAATGTTGAGTGCTAGAAGCTTTCTTAATATTGCTTGGCTTGTAATTCTGGAAATGAATGAAATCAGTGAAAATAAATGTAATGAGTTGATGAAATGAAATGTTGTTAGAGCATTGAAAATAATACTATCTCTGTTAATTTTATAATAAATACGAGATTTTCAGTATTTTTGCTGACAGTGAGCGTCCAAATGCGAGTTACGTATACGCAATGGTGTACTAGCCGGAGTAAAATCATATTTTTTGCAGAAATATGTGAATGTTAAACGATTTTGTAATGTTGTTGGGAGTAGAAAACATTCAACTTTTTGTTACTATAACCATGCTCTCAGCCAAAAGGCGTCAGGGGGGAAAACTATGTACATTCCATACAAATTGATTTGTTAAAAATAAGTTTTTGTATGGAAAACTTTTTTATTTCAAAAGATATCTTAACGAAATTTAGCACATATTACTTTCAGAAGCAACTATATAATCTCAGAAGAAATCGTTCAGATCAGACTATTATATCCTACAGCTGCCAAATAAACTGATTTTTCAAAATTAAGTTTTTGTATGGAAAACTTTTTTATTCAAAAAGATATCCTTACGAAATTAAGCACAGATTATCGCCGGAAGCAACGATATAATCTGCGTAGAAACCATTCAGATCGGACTATTATATCCTATAGATGTCCTACAAACTGCTTTGTCAAAAATAAGTTTTTGTATGGAAAACTTTTTTATTTAAAAAGATATCATTACGAAATTCAGCACAGATTATTGCCTAAAGAAACGGTATAATCTGCGTAGAAATCGTTCAGATCGGACTATTATATCCTATAGCTGCCATACGAACTGCTTTGTCAAAAATAAGTTTTTGTATGGAAAACTTTTTTATTTCAAAAGATATCTTCGTGAAATTTGGCCCAGATTATTGTCCAAAACAACAATATAATATCCGTAGAAATTGTGCAGATCGGACTAGTACAGCATATAGCTGCCATACAAATTGACCAATCAAACTCGATATAAAAATATTTAGAAAAGTTATTGTTTCCTTATAAAATATTCTTAATTCGACTATAAGCTTGTTTATATCAAACAAAGTTGTTTAAAATGACGTATGTTTGCGTTAATAAATGTCTATTTAATTTAATTATTTTTCTGAATTATTTTCTTAATTTAATATGTCAAATTTGTAAAAACTGCAATCCAACTCATCTACGTAAGCGTCGACAAGACAGCAGCATTTTGCAAAATCATACTTTGATCCTTCTCATGCAATGGCTTAATCTCATTAAGAACCATTTCAAATTAATTTAAAAAATCTGCATTGCAAAAAATTGTTTGGCCAACGCATTGGAAATTTCATAATTTAATCAGCTTAAATTCGTTTGGTCATTATCTGACAAAGATATGCATAAAATTAAATAAAAAATTGAGCAACGCACGCGTTATATTATTTGCACTATACTATACACGGAACTATACGAAACCGTTGGCAAGGCCGTGGACAGCAAACAAGCAACGCTGGCCGCCACTCAAACGCACCCGCATATCGGCGTATTAATTTTCACATCTCCCATGCACATATTTACACGCGCAACTACCTGCCGCGTGCATAACGCATTACCCGTTAATGTGCTGCCTGCACATGCTGCATGTCTTAAATCTGTTGTTAATTTATTTTGCTGAACGTGGGAAAAATGCATTTAAATTACATTACGTATACGCCGTGGATTACACAAAATACTCTATTGTGTGCGCTTGTGGATGTGTTTACCGTTGGTAAATATAAAAGTGTGAGCGCACGCTTAATGGCATTTCGGTATATTTATGCGTGGGCGTGGGAGTATGTGCGTGTAAATTTGTAATTTTATTTGAGGCTTTATCTGTTCGCCATCCATCAACTGTGTTCATTTGCGAGCGTATAAATTTACGTAATGATCATTGTTGCTATTTTTCATTAAAATAATCTTAACTGGTTTGGGTGGGATGGCAGAGAAGTAACGTGAAATTGGAAGACTATAAAGTATGTGTAGGAAAATAAAGAAAATAAAATAAAATGAAATAAAATAAAATTAAATTAAATTAAATTAAACTAAATTAAATAAAATAAATTAAATTAAAATAAATTAAATAAAATAAGTTAAATTAAATTAAATTAAAAATTAAATTATTTAAATTAAAATAAATTAAATTAAATTAATTTAAATTAAATAAAAAATTAAATTAAATAAATAATAAAATTAAATAAATTAAATAAATAAAATAAATAAAATAATAAAATAAAATAAATAAAATAAAATTAAAAAAATAAAATAAAATAAAATAAATAAAATTAAAAAAAAAATAGAATAAAATAAATAAATAAAATAAATAAAATTAAAAAAATAGAATAAAATAAATAAATAAAATAAAAACAAAAATAAAATAAAAAAAATAAGATAAGAAAAAATAAAAATAAAATAAAATAAAATAAAATAAAATAAAATAAAATAAAATAAAATAAAATAAAATAAAATAAAATAAAATAAAATAAAATAAAACAAAATAAATAAAATAAAACAATAAATTGAAATGAAATAAAATAAAATAAAATATACAAAATAAAAAAAATAAAAAAAAAATAAATAAAATTAAATAATAAAATGAAATGAAATAAAATAAATAAAATAAAAAATAAATTAAATTAAAAAAATAAAATATAATTAAATAAAATAAAATAAATAAAATAAAATAAAATAAAATAAAAAGAAAAACTATTACGTATACTTTTTCTCTCTAAATACCTAATTATTATTAATTGAGTCAATTAATTTTAGCTCATTTAATTTAATTTTCGATTCAAAATTTTAGAATACTTTAACATAATTTAAGTAAAATTTTTAATTGAGTCAATTAGTTAGAACTTATTTCAGTTCATTTCCGCTTCATGTCACCCCTGTACTTTTATTTCATTTTAGTTAATTATTCTTAATCCAGTTAATTTATTTTAGCTCATTTCATTTCTTGTTCGATTCATGTCATTAATTTTCGTTAATCATTCTTAATTGAGAAAAGTTAATTTTAGCTCAATTTAGCTTACTTTTGAGTAATGACGTTCCAGTACTTTAATTTCAAGTCAATTAGTTTAGCTCATGTCAATTTCTTTTACATTAAGTTCATGCGAGTACATTAATTTAATTTCAGCCAATTATTTATAATCGAGTCAATTAATTTTAGTTAATTTCGGTTCATTTTTGATATTTTAGTTCATTCTTCATAGTACTTTATTTTTAATTTAGTCAATTAATTTCAGTTCATTCTATTTTTATTTGAGTTTAATTTAATTTTAGTTAATTAATCTTAATTGAGTCAATTAATTTCAGCACATTTAATTTCATTTTAGATTCTTGTAATCGGGCGATTTAATTTAGCCTTAGATAATTGTTCTTAATTGAGTCAATTAATTTTAATTAATTCAATTTTCTTTCTTATTTATAGTGTTCGGTTACTTAAATTTTAATTTAAATAACTATTCTTAATTGAGTCAACTAATTTAAGCTTATTTCATTTAATATCTTGCGTGCACTTAAATTTAGTCTCAGTAAAATTTTTAATTGAGTCAATTAATTTTATTTTTGTATTCGAATTTTATTATGTTTTATTCTTCATTTAACGTTAGATGAAATATTTTCATATATTTATTCTTTACCATATCTAATTAGTACACAATTTTTGAAGAACTACATTCCGTTCCCCCTCTGCCGTTATGGAAATATTTCTATAAACAACCGTATATAGCCTTTGCCTCATTTTCAAATTAATTAGAAGTCTTTTATATCGAAAAATATTAAACCATGTTAACCCTTTAACCTCATTTCCACAACCTTATACAACATGACTTGATACTTTCAGTAAATTGCAATGATAATCCAACCCTTTCGCAATTTGCACACCCTCTCCATGATAGTCACATTTTGTGCGTACCCACTGGCAATGCGTTTAACTCACTCACTCTGGCATGGCGACTACAGACAGACTGCTATTAACGACATAATGCATGCTCGATTATATTAACGCACAGCAGACACACATACACATTCACACACATATATACTCACATAATATGGATGTATATTCTTGTTTATGCCATTTTACTTTAAAATCCATCACTAATGACTCAGCTGTGTGCCATTTCCAGTTAAGTACTCGTTCGTAGTCCTTTGAGTGTTGTTAACACAGCATGCTTGTATGGCCTTTGGGCTTCTATAAATGATGTCGTTAGCAGGATTATCAACAACGTTGACTCAAGCAAATCACGCCAATTACTCGTGTATCTTTAGATGTATATGTATGCTTCTGTGTGTGCGTGTGTGCGCAAAAGGCTGTAAAAAGAAAATTGAATATTTCGCGGAAATGTAATGAGTTGTTGGTAAAATGTTTGCAACCGTATTAAAAGGATATTTTGCGCTACAATAACAACAAAATATTATGCCATATTTTAAACAGGTCATAAAGTTGCAAGCATGTAAAGCGCTACCATGTGTAACTCATTATCGGCGCTTCGTGGTTCGGATAAATGACACTGCCATTGAATGCATTTTAAATTTGAGCAAAAAGTTTTCTTTGGAAAATTATTTACAATGCACAGATAATATTTCGAATGTGTATTTTGGCTACAGTAGATACTTCATTTTAGTTTAACTGTGTGATCTGACCCAGTTTCTTCTACATATCGGTCCTATATTGCTACCTAATTCATTGACCTTTGAGAGAGTACATTTCAAACTAGTCTGAAGTGAATCCAAGTGAAAGTCCCATTCTGTTGTAAAGCGGACTGCTTACGGGGCGCCTCCATTAATCTTTCGTAGTACACACGTACTGTCCTACTCCGCCACGACAGATCTGTCGCAAAGAAGACAATATATGAGCAACGTGAAGCTCGATTTGCCCTTAATTATCATGTCTCCCGGCATACTTCCCTTGTTATGCAGGTCGATAAGCTGCTTCAGCGTCTTCAATAAAATCGAGGCTGAGGCGGGATGTTGAACTCCTTGAAACTAACATGAGAGCGCTTTCTGGTCTTTGGAACCATCTCATCTTGCGTCCGCGGAAGATGCGCAGGTATAATGCCATTAGGTCCCGAGGTCTAGTATGGCTTGAACGTATTTAACAGCCATGTAATGTGGCATTCGTGCAGAAGATCAAAGTTGTCTGAAATCCTCCGAGGGGCACTTCTTCAGTGAGTTGGTTCTTAGAAAGTTAGCGACCTGGACTTAGTTTTAATGACCCATCGCTGCTCAAAGTCCAAACACCATCCTCATTTGTAAGGTAATCCAACGAAATAATGTTTTTTGTAAGAATGTGTCTAAGTCTTGAGGACTCGTGACGCCTCTCTACGTTTTTGCCGAAGCATCTCCATGAAATTCTCTGTTCTGGCGGGTTTTGTTGAATAGTCTTCAGCTTGAGGATCTGATCTCTGATGTCCATCAAAAGCCTTTGCATTTTTGAACTATCAGAGAACGTGCGCTTTCAAGGAAGGTTCTGCACGCAGCCTTAAAGACCTAAACGTACTCAGCTATCGGGGTAACTGGGAGGCCTGAGTCGCAATCTGGCGCCATCGGAGAAGCTGATCGAAACTTCTTGCACTTGAAACTATGGTGCAGATTGAATTTTAGACGCCTCTTACGGAGGGCGAGCAAATTTTGCTGTCGAAGGCGGCTTTTAGATCGAGGTGGTGTTTGTCGACCCTCCGTTCATGGGTCTTTTCCAAGATTTGACGCATGGCGAAAATCTGATATATTTTAGCTTTTCCAGGTCTAAAGCCATACTTATAAGATGCAATTAGTTTGTTGACAGTGGTCTTTAGTCTTTCACAAAGTACGCTCGAGAGAACGCGATGTTGAGGAGGCGGAACAGAACTCTCTTAAATTCCAAACGTCGGAATAAGCTGGCGTGTAAAACTTTTGATTAAAATCGTAAAATTATACGAACATGTTTTTAATCTCATTATAGTTTTACTTTTCTTCGGCCGTTGTCTTAACTTAATTTTTCTCACTTCATTTTTTTCAGAACTTTAATGAGGAGTGCAAGTATGTAAAACCAATGGCTGAAAACGAAGCAATTGCGGCAAACTTTGTCTAACAAATGTTTATATAAAAGTAAGTACAGTCAGCACTCGATATATGATTTGATGTATTTATGTATGTATAATGCAAAAAACCAAAAAAAAAATCCAGAAAAATATGGTCAAAAAAATTCGGACGGTAACATTCACATGACCGCCACTGTACACGCCCTTACACACCTTTGTTTTTACCAACCTAAACTGGGCGTGAAATTTGCATATTTTCCATTTCACCTAAGCGCCGCATTTCGGCATTGCAAGCCATAAAACTCGCCGCTTATTTGCATAAGCGTTCACCTTAACCTCACTTAGGTTTGTTAGTTTACCTTTCTGGTTGTTGTTGTTGCTGTTTGCCGCTATATTAGCTAACTGCAAATGCCTATCACCGGTGAGCGCTTGGCCTTTTAGGCATATTTGTGTTTGTATGTTTGTTTGGGACATTGCAGCAATGCAGCGCTGCAGTTGCAGCCGACGAGTCGAGGCGTTTTTCCGCTACTCAAAATTTTGCGAACCAAAATTTCCAACTCGTTTAGCAATATCAGCAAAATTTTGTAAGCGCTGGCTGTATATAACGTTGCAAGTTCTTGTATGTGTGTGTGTTTATGGGGCACTCGAAAAACTTAACTTCGTTGCAAGTCATTCGTTGCGAAAATTTTGCATTTGCCACCAACTAACCGCAAGCTGGGTGGATATACATATGTATATATATACATATACACATAAAAACACGCATACAATACATATACATACATGCTTACATACACATATAGTTAGGCTTACATATGCGTGTCAGCCGGCTCATTACGCGCATATGTGTGTGTGTGTGTGCGTCTGTACATTTGTTCGCTTATTTGTTCGGCAATTGAAAGTTGCATTAAGTGCCGTTGCGTTGCAGTTGCGGCAAATCATTGTTGCCACGTCCGTTGACCAAACCAACAAAACCGAAAGTGGCACACTCAGCTACTGGCCTACTGCCGCTCTAATAGCGAAGGTGTTAAGGACCTTTTTCCTGCCCTACTCGCACATTTGGTCGCACACACAAATACGAAAATATATAATTGTTGTTGTTGTTGTTGTAGTATTTGTGTATGGATTTAAGTGGGCCTTTAAGTGCCATTTATTGTGGTAATAGTTTTGTGGAATGCCTCATATGAGTGGTGGTTGGCATAGCTGAGAGGGGCCGCTTCTGCGGCGTATAGTCCTTGAAGTTAACGATATTATTGATGATGGCAAAAGTAGGTGGCATATTCAAGCAGTTAATGCGGTTCGTGTTGTTTCTGCTGGCAGTGTTGAGATTTCGTATATGCTTTACACGAGAGAAGGCTTAAGAGAGAGCTGAGTTACTTGGTTAATAATAAAATCTTTAAGGATTGCAGAAACAAGGAAGAAAGTTCGTTGAAGAGACCTTATACATTTCTTCCAAAAGCTAACATATCAACGATTGAATATTGGTAATAGAAGGATTGGATCGGTTAAGAATTGGGTCCAAACTCGCTAAACAGTTAGAATGCCTCCAACGAGCGGCTCTTGTAGGCATAAGTGTTGCACTACTTACAACACCAACGTTGGCACTTAACGCCATTCTTCATATAGCACTCGTGGATATAGTTGTCAGATGCGAATGCTGCTACCTCGGAGAGAAATGATGATGGGGAGGCGCCCTTGACAAAGAAGTGTAGTGAGCAGTTGGGGGAGGGTATTCGGGCGGGAGCGCTCAGTCACTTTTTGTTTCTCACTGCCAAATCAGCCTATTTACCTAACCTAACCTAAGTATTCCGAGTCTGAGGACACACTTCTTTAACTTGCTGAATGGGAGTGAAAGCACTATATATTCTTTACAAAAATACAGTGTGATACATACATATGTATGTTTATTTTTAAAAATATTAAACTTAAATATTATTATTATTATTTTTTTTTTTAATATTAAAATATTAAATATTTCAAAGTTATTGGTTTAATGGAAAGCTCAGTTATGGCTGTTTTCAAATGTAACGCAAATACAGGGTGGTTCATAATGAATTTTCAATTCAATAATTACAAACATAGTACGATATGAATATGCCCTTGTTTTCATACAAAGGAAATTAAGCAGAGAATGTTTATACAATATCTTCATGAGTTTAAAAATACTGGGTGGTTCATATTAAGTATTTTTTTTTGATGTTGAAAGATTGAAAACAAAACATTTTCTGATAAATTATTGGTTTATCGGCAGCTAAATCATGAAAATTCATGGTAAATATGAAAATACAGAGTGTTTCATAAAGTGATTTTTATTTAAGAATTACAAAACTTTATGAAAAATTATATATAAAAAGGAAAACCATAAAAAAAAATAAACAAAAATATTAAATTTTTAGCACTGGGCTGCTTTTTTGTCTCCTCATGCTCCAACAAAAATTTTTAGAACAAAAAATGTATACACAAATATTATAAAAAGAAAATTCGATACCACACATATTAAAAACTTATTGAAACAGTACACTTTATAAAAAAAAAATTCAAAATTTTAACCAAACCACTTAATCAAATTTACAAAGTCATTTTCTTTCACACAAAAAAAGTTTTTGAAGCGCAAATATTATATTTGTATACTAAATTCCATAGATTAATGTCAAAGTCAAATATTTAAGTAAAAATCAAATATTTACTAAAACCAATACTGTAAAATATTGCATTCACATATTGCATTTATTACGAATTTCGCGTTGAACCGACAAATTTTACGGTTAATAAACCAAATATGCCAAATAAATTGGCGCGACAAAATTCCAATTATTGCAAGCGATAAACTGAACCAAAGTGATGTGCAAACAAAAATTTCAATTTCATATGCAAATGCAAACAAGGAATACAATTTATTACAAAAACAACAATAAAGCTTGGGAATAAAATATGTGATACAAAGCAAAAACAGATATGAAAGAAGGGTAAAGAAAAGGATAATAAAAAGTAAGGGCGTTGAAATAAATTGCAGAATTGTGAGAGCAAGAAACTTGTAAATCAGTAATCATAAATAAAATACCGTTATATTATATTTTTATGCTGTAAGTAGCTTAGATAGCTTCCGATGAGAGTTTAAGAATTTAACAGTGTTTCTGAATAAGTTTAAACACATAAAATTGTCGTTGAAGTTAAGCTACTCACATAGGTAGCACGTGAAGAAAATCAAAGAAATAATCACATCTGGGCCCTATGATTAAAAAACAGCTCGAAAAAAAACGTAAAATTATACCAAAAATTTAATTTTTAGAAGTAATCGACTTACGAGGAACTTTCAAACTGCCAAATATATTCAGAAAGTGACAAATATTTCCAAAGAATGCTGCAAGTATATGTTTGATTGGAAAAAGCTTCGCCTAAAAACTGAGTATCTTTTCAGCATGAAAAAGATTTTATCAAAAAGCTGCAATTATATGTTTGATATAAAAAAGCTTCTCCTATGTATACATTAAAAAAAGATTGTCCTAAAAACCCTGCGTATCTGTTCAAACCGAAAAAGCTGCGCTTAAAAGCTTTGAGTATCTTTTCAAAACAAAGAAAGCTTCTCCTTCAAGCTTTGCATATATTTTCAATACAAAATATTATCCATTTGCTTTTTATTTTTTCTTCTATAATCCTTCATTTCTTTGAATAACTGACAATAGTCAGTTTCAATAATCATTATTTATTTTCAATACGAAACTGCTTCTCTGAAAAGGTTCGAGTACATTTTCCGCATTAATAAACTTCTCAAGAAAGCTTCAAGTATAAGTTTGACACAAAAAAGCTTTGACAAAAACACGGAGTATATTACGAAAATGTTACCCTAAAAGCTTTTCCTCTATAATCGTTAGAGCAACTGACTGTATTCAATAATAATATTATAATTGTACATTTTCAGTATGAGAATGCTGTTCCTAAAAGCTTCCAGTACAAGTTGGATACAAGAAAGTTTCTCAAGTATATGTTTCCTACTAGCTCCTCAAAAGCTTCGGTATATGTTTGATAAAAAAAAAACATTCGACACAAAAAAGTTTTGACTAAAAGCTCTGAATATATTTTTAATACGAAAAAATCCATTTTTCCTTAATCCTTTATTACTTAGAATAAATGGCAAATATCAAATTATATTAATTATTAACTATTTTCAAGACCAAAATGGATTTTCTAAAAGCTTCGAGTATATTTTTAATGCGAAAAAGCTTACACTTAAAGCTTCGAGGTGATACAAGATAACTGGTTGATACAAGAAGGCTTCGCCTAAAAGCTCTTAGTTTTTTTTTCAATACGAAACGATTGTTCTCTTAAAAGCTTTTAAAAGCTGTACATCATCTTACTTCATAGAACAACTCACAATAGTCAATTATAATAATTATTATCTAAATGCAATTAGAAAATGCTACTCCTAAAAGCTCCAAGTATATTTTCATCATAAAAAGCTTACCCTTAAAGCTTCGAGAATATGGTTGATACAAGAAAGCTTCGCCTAAAAGCTCTTAGTATTTTTTCAATACGAAACGATTATTATCTTAAAAGCTTTTAAAAGCTATATATTATCTTACTTCATAGAACAACTCACAATAGTCAATTATAATAATTATTATCTAAATGCAATTAGAAAATGCTTCACCTAAAAGTTCCAAGTATATTTTCATTATAAAAAGCTTACTCTTAAAGCTTCGCGAATATAGTGGATACAATAAAGATAAGCTTAAAAGCTCTAAGCATACTTTCAATACAATGATTAAAATAATTATTATCTAAATTGATTTACAAAATGATTCTCCTAAAAGGTTCGAGTATATTTTGACCATAAAAAGCTTACCCTCAGAGCTTCGAATAACTGTTCCCTTCATGAAAATTTATCCTTAAAACTCGAGTACATGATCTATACATAAAAAGTTCGCTTAAAAGCTTTAAGCATATTTACAATACGAAAAGGTTTTAATCTAAAAGCGTTTTTTCTATAATCCTTTGAGCTTCAATAAAATTTTTGCAAAATCTCATATTAAATGTTTTAGTAATTTTGATAATTTTTAAAATGTAGAAAAAATCTATATTTCGAAAAAAAACTCGCTTACTTTCCGAATTCCTCACCTCAATATGCCAGCAAAGCTCCCTGCCGCGATATGCTTAATTTCAACACATTCGCTAAAGCCGTTATTTCACTTGCCTTGGTAGCGTTTAGAAATTCGATAAATAGCACAAATTTCGGTGAAAAGTTTGGTGCACGTAACACACAAATTAGCATTTGCCAAAAAATACCAGGCAATCACCGAAAATAACGAAAGTTTAGCAGATATTAACAGCAATTGCCGCAGAGAAGTGTTATTCAACAACACTAACAACCAAAGTCAGCTAATAGAGCATGGAAATGCCGAAAGTTTAAATTATGCCACAAACACTAAGGCGAGCGAACTGATAAAAAGCACACGAGAACACACAAGGAAACCCCAAAATCGTTGAATCGAACTGATACCCAACCACCAAAGCCAACGAAGTCCAAACACGCACGCATGCCAAAGGATAATTATGAATGTGCGAGCTGTTGAGGGTGACGGGGCCAAGGCAAGGATGAAGAAGCGCAAAGTGCAAGCGGGTTCCAAATTTATTGCCGCAAAGTAATTGCTAACGAAGAGTACATATACACACACATATAGATTTACATAAGTAGGTGTATATAAATACCGCCGTATATGTGTGAAGACCACAAACCGATACCGAGTTGTGCCACCCAAACGAGATGGAGATAAGGACGAGCTGCGTAGCCTGATGACGGCAGCAGAAAATTGGAAGTCTGATTACCGGTTATAAGACAGTGTGTGCACAAAGTGCGAACCACATACGTGGCTACCTACATATATTGATATAGTAAGAGTATCTGTAGTTCATATGAATGTATGTGCATTTGTGAGAAACGCTTTCCGATTTACTCGCAGTGCCGGTTTGGCAATTAACTGCGTGCCCATTAGTGACTTCTGTGGCAAATGAAAGTACTCACTTGAGTGCCAAGCGGTAATTGAGGTACAACATGCGCAATAAAAGTGGAAATTGAAATATATATGCTTTATTGTTGTTGCATTTTAATTTTTTTTTAAATATCAGGCTTATAAGGGAGTTGAGAATTTTCGGCTTTAATACCAACTTCCAAGAGGGCAAGCTATAGAGGGAGTTTATGAAAATTTGTTCATTATGGAGAATACTAGGTCAGGACTTGGTAGGACCGGATTAGTTCAATAGTTAGTTTTATATGTATGATAAAATAATATCTAACCGAAGATATAAAAGAGCTTCTCCTAAACGCTTTTAGTACTTTTAGTATAAATTTAAAAAAACAAAGCTTTTCTTAAAAGCTCTGAGGATCTTTTCAACGCGAATATGCTTCTCGTTAAAGCTCTGAGGATCTTTTCAAATATCCTGAAAAGTTCATTGTATATGTGTGAGAAAATAATATCTAACCGAAAATATGAAAAAGCTTCTCCTAAAAGCTTTTAGTAAATACTTTTAGTATAAATTTAAGAAAACAAAGCTTTTCTTAAAAGCTCTGAGGATCTGTTCATTTCGAATACGCTTTTTGTTAAAACTCTGAGGATATTTTCAAATATCCTCCCAAAAAGCTTCAACTATATGTTTGATATAAAAAAGCTTCTTCAACAAGTATTTAGTAAACATCATATCTTTTAAATATCTTTTAAATTTCGCTCGTTAAAACATACATTACATACATATACGTACTGTGATGTAATTTTAAAGAAGAAACTCTTTATGAACCACCCTGTTTCTAATCTTTAAAAATAAACACCTTATGGACCACCCTATTTTTTAAACTCTCGAAGCAATGTGAATTCTTATAAGAATATACAAATCCTTTTTGACAGGAAGTATAAGTTTTTGTACTTATTTGTAAATTTTAAATAGAAAAGTTTTTATGAACCACCCTGTATTTATGTAATACCTGAGCACGTGTAAATTTGCGCTTTCATACATTGAATTAAATATTTTTTACAATTTTTTGTTTATCATAATTTGTTAATCTTAAAAACAGTAATCATATGGATCACCCTGTATTTTAAATTATCAAACCAATTTGAGTCCTTATAAGCATAAACAAATCTTCCTCTCCAGACGTGAAAATAAATACTTATTTGTATTGTGCTGTCATTTTTAAACAATAAACTTTTTATGAACCACCCTGTATTTATATAATTTCTGAGGCGTGTAGAATAGCGCTTTCGTACAGTGATTGAAAGATTTAGTAAAACTTTTTGTTTATTACAATTTTATAACCTTTAGATACCAAACAGTATATGGATCACCCTGTATTTGTTATCCTAAAGCAAAGGAATTTCTTGTAAAATTTATAAATCAAAATACTCTTACTTACTTACTTATTTTTATTAAGCTGTTATTCTTAAAATTAAAATTTTTATTTATGAACCACCCTGTATAAATGTAAGTATGCGAACAGCTATAATTGGGCTCTCAAATATTGAGTTTAAAGTTTTGCATAGTTTTTGTTTAAGGTAATTTTTTTAATTAAAAAAAACACCTTATGAATCACCCTGTATTTTTTAACTAACAAAACAATGCCAACTCTTATAAAGTGCATTATTCTTGCACAAAAATAAATACATATTTTTGCTCTGTGTGTATGTAATTTTTAAATAGCAAATACTTAATGTATCACCCTGTATTTATGCAAAATCTGTGAACGGCTGTAATTGGGATTTCGAATTTTGTATTTTATGTTAAGCAAAAATTTTCTTATAATATAATTTTTTTTTGACTTTTATAAAATAGGTCTTATATGGACCACCCTGTATTTTAATCGCTTCAAGCTCACATTCATATAAAGACATCAAAATCCTCTCTTGCATGTCAACAAATACTTATTCTATAAAATTATATTTGCCAGCTTCTTTCACTATTGTGCACAGGTGTGCCATGAGTTATGCCACCCTGTCGCCTTAAGCAAGATAAATATGCCAAACAACAACAAGTTGTGCGCATAAAACGGATTTCAATAGATTTAATATTTTACGTATAAATTTAAGAAAAATTTTGATTGCCATACAGTGGCTCATATTGTGGTTGTAAGCGATATATCAACACGGCAGCAGATAAGCAGACTTACCACAACAAAGGAGCAAATGATAACAATAACAACAAAAAAAATATGCCCTAAAATATCTGTAAACAACTGTAAAATGCTTGTACAAAAATGTTTAGTGGCTGTTGCCATTCACTGGCCTCGTATCAGCTTCCTGTTGAATATGAGCCGGCGTATTTGCATAAGAATGCAGATAGGAATCATGCGGGTATATGTGTGTGCATATGTATTATTTGCAATTGTGTGTGTTACACGCTTGATATTTTCTGCCTTGAGAATTTATTTCACAGCAGCGTGCATAAAATTTGCATATGAAAAAAGGCACACGCGCATGTGGCATGTAATGTATGCTAGAAAGATATGTAAATGCGTCTACATGTATGTATGTATGTAAATGTATACAAACATGTATGTGAATGTATATATATATGCATGTAAATTGTATATATATATGCATCTAAATGTACATATATACTTATGCATATATATCCCTTAGAAGTGTAAGCATATGCCTCTTTGTCAGTTTTGCTGTGGGATCCTTATACATATGTATGTAAGGCACACACATCCTCAAGCGCATTGCTTCATATTATTTGTTAGTTGTAAATATTTTTTTCACATTTCTCTTTTTTCAAATCTCTTATGCTTTTGTGTGGAAGCCTTTGCGTAAGCGTGTCCTTTCATATTTACATTTTAGATTTTTAGGTGTTTGTGATTTTCATAATTTCACCGAAATGATGTGCCGAAAATTGCACCTCATAAAAATGTCACATACAAAAACACAATGAGACACAATATGCTACGTGTATATACGTATACATATGTATATGCATTTGTTAATGTATGCACACTCACCGCTTACATTAACAAGGCAAATTCTTAAATTATTATGTTTATTGTGATTTTTCTATATTTTTTTCCAAAATTTGCATGAGAAAGCCAAGCATATTTCCTGTCGCTGTCAGTTTTGTGTTCATGAGGGAGTTTATAATAATTTTTAAACGCTTTTCGTCCTTCTGGAGCTATTCCCTCAGTTTTTGAGACATTCCTTGTATGGAAAGTTTTGTTATTTGACGAGATATCTCTACGAAATTTGGCAGCGATTATTGCCTACCATAGCGCTATAGTCTCCAAAGAAAGTTTTCAGATCGAAACACTATAGCATATGGCTGCCATACAAATCGGACCATCAAAATCAAGTCCTTGTGTGGAAAACTTTTTTATTTGATGAGATATCTTCACGAAATTGCACATATATTATTTTCAAAGACAGCTCTATAATCTCCAAAGATATTTTTCAGATCGAACAAATATAGCTTATAGCTTTCATATAAACTGAGCGTTCAAAATTAAGTTCTTGTATGGAAAACTACTTTATTTCACAAATTTTCCTTAAAAAATTTCGCACAGATTGCTATCCGGGATAGAGCTACAAGCTCCGAAGAAATTGTTCAGATCGAACCACTATAGCATATAGCTGTCATACAAACTGAACGTTCAAATTCATGCCTTTCTATGGAAAACTTTTTTGTTTCACGAGATATATCTATGAAATTTGGTGTGATTTATGCACGAAGATAACGTTACAATTTCCGGAGAAATTGTTCAGATCGGATCACTATAGCATATGGCTCCCATACAAACTGATCGATAAAAATCACATACTTATATAGAAACATTTTTTATTTCACAAGCAATCTTCACGAAATTTGGCACAATTTTAGGGTAAAAGCAACGCTTTAATCTTCTAATATATTTTTCGGATCGGAAAACTATAGCATATAGCTGCCATGCAAGTTGACCGATCAAAATCCAGAAAAACATCTTTATATACCATTCTATGTTAAAAGAAAGGTATTATAGCTTCACTCTAGCCAGAGTTAACTGTTTTTCTTGTTGTTCTTGTTTTGATTAAAATTTGAGTTATTGCTGCTTAAGCTTAAATTATAAAAATAATCGACTCCTCTCTACTAAATTAAAAGCGAAGAAAAATCGCCTCGAACTAGCATAAAATACAATAACATACTTATATCGTAACAGCAACAATGTAAGCACAAGTTTGATCTCAAATAATTGTTGCGACAAATGAAAAATCGTTACTTGCTCGCTAATACACTCGCAGTGCCATAAAGTCTATATGTTACGACTGCGGTTGCTCATACGTCATGTTGACCCACAGCTGTGGTTAACCAAGTTCGTTAGCGGCGCAGTTAATGGCAGCTAAGTTTGTTAAGTTAAGTTCAAGTAAATAAAATAAAGTAACGAGAACTTTATGAAGGGGTATAGTTGCAAGAAAAACAACAACAACAATATAAAGAAACACATTAAAAGGCAGAAATAGTAGTAACGTGCTGCCATACGCGCTGCTGAACACATGTGGCATATGTGCAAAAAAACTTAACACACGGCCTACACGCAGCACAAAACGCTTGCAAAAAAAAAAATAAATAAAAAACAAAAAAGTCGTATAGAAAAACTTAGTAGTGCCAGCAAAATTTGTGGCTTTTGCCAAACTTATTTGCGGAATTAAATGTCGACAAAGTAGCAGAAAAAGTTGCTATTATTACTTGCCACGATACACAAACTTACATTCTATATATTAATGCTGTTACACACTTGTTGAGGTGCCACGCCACGAAGCCTAAAGGATAAGCTATGAAGCGCAGGGCCAAAAAAAGTGCGAACAAATAAAACTGCTTTAAGCAGCGTGCAACAAATTTCGCAAATAGGCAAGTCAACGGCTTAAAGTGGCACATTACATGGACTTACAATGTTGTTGGCAAGCAAAGAAGTGCAGAAAGCGAAAAAGGAGAAGGAGGGAGAAAGCAACGTATTTCTTAGCTGCTTTGTAATTCTTCGGGCATTGAGTTGAGTTGCTCCGGCGTAAATAGCCTGTTGGTTGGTTGGCTTTAATGCGATTGGACGGGGCTTGTAGACGTCGTAAGCCGCACTGCTTTGGCGCTGGCAAATTTGTGTTGTTGTGCGTGTTGGCGTGCTTGAAGGGTATTTGTGTGGTGTCTACATAACTTTGCGAGAATTTACGTGGTTTGGCAATATTTTTTCTAATTTTAAATGTAGGAAATTATATAGTTTGAATTATTTTCTTGGAATTCGAGTGAAATTTGTTTTATACACGAATGTTGCTTTGCTTTGTGTGTGATAAAAGGAAGCTGTTCTTTTTCTCACATAAGTGGGGAGTTAATTTAATGGTGATTCTTCACGGTATTGAAAGAATGTGTTGTCAAATGTTGAAAAAATATTTTCGTGCATGAATTTTTAGAACTTTTACGAGATTATTTATACCTTTGTACCGTCTTTACTAGAGTTGTCGTGGCTACTTTGAAAGTGTTCTCTGTGGCAATCTACAAAATTTAAAATTTTTCTTTTCAATTATACTTAATTAGACTAAAATAAAATAAAACATTGCATTAAATTCAAAGATTTAAATATATTGTTTTTTTTCTTAAAATTCAATTTTATAGTAATTTAAAATTATTTTTTTGATGCAAAAATTTTTTGAATTGAAAGCTCTGTACTAATTAGTTATCTCAGATTTCATTACTTTATCCTCCTCTAAACTTCAGAAAACTGTTTACTAAAAATTTTTACTTTTTATGTTTACTGATTTTTTAACTAGTTTTATTCCTTAAAAAATCACCAAAAAACATGGCTTCAAAAATGTTAGCTTTTTTGTAGTTTTAGATTTTATTAGTGTATTTTTGTCACTGTAAAATTCAGCACAATATATACATATATATACATATGCATAGTCTTTGTGATTTCAGATTTTTAAACTATATTTTTTTCATTTAAAAAACAAAATAAAAATCTGGAATAAAAAATTTTAATTTTTGGTATTTTAGATTTTTTTTAAATAATTTTTCCCTGTAAAATTGAAAAAAAAAATATCGATTTTGAAAACGAAAATTTTTATGATTTTCATGATTTCAGAATTTTAAACAATATATTTTATCATTTAAAAATCAAAATAAAAATCTGGAATAAAAAAATTAAATTTTTTGTATTTTAGTTTTTTTTTTAAATAATTTTTTTCCTATAGAATTGAAAAAAATTATGGAATTTGAAAACGAAAATTTTTATGATTTTTGTGATTTTCATGATTTCAGATTTTTAAACTATATTTTTTTCATTTAAAAATTAAAATAAAAATCTGGAATAAAAAATTTTAATTTTTGTTATTTTAGTGTTTTTTTTTAATAATTTTTTCCTTATAGAATTGAAAAAATATTATGGATTTTAAAAACAAGAATTTTTATGATTTTTGTGATTTTCATGATTTTTGATTTGATTTTTAAACTATATATTTTTTCATTTGAAATCAAAAAAATTTTGTAATATAAAATGTCAACTTTTATTTAAAAATTCCCTGTAAAATTTTAATTTTTCACTGTAATAATGAAAAAAAATTATGGATTTTAAAAACGATAATTTTTATGATTTTTTTGAGTTTTTGATTTTCATGATTTCAGATTATTAAACTATATTTTTTTCATTTAAAATCAAAAAAATTATTTAAAATTTTTATTTTAAAATTCCCTGTAAAATTTTTAATTTTTCACTTTATGACAAAAAAAAATTTATGGATTTTGGAAAAGAAAATTTTTATTATTTTTGTGATTTTACTTTTTTTAACCAAAAAAATTATGGCATTCATTTAACATATTTGTAATTTCAGTTTTTTTTATTATAATGCTTTTTACAGAAAAAGTAATCTGAAATTAAAAATTTTTATTTTTAGTAATTTTAGATTTTTTTGCTATAATTGTATTTTTTTTTAAATCAAAAAAATTTTGGACTAAAAATTTAATCTTCAGATTTATTTGTTATAGTCTTCTCCTGTAAAATTAAAAAAAAAAAATCGAACTAAAAACGTACAATTTTCAGTAATTACAGATTTTTTGTACAATATTTCCTTTTAAAATGGAAAATTTTTCGCAAATAAATTATTTTTGTTTTGGGAAATTTTAAATTATTTTATTAAAATTTTTTTCCTGTAAAATGGAAAAAATGTTGGGATTTCAAATTTAAACTTTTTATTAATTGCAGAATTTTTATCCTCTTTCAATATATTATACTCGACTAAAAAGTTCTTTTAAGCCCATTGGTACCGAATATGTGGACCTCAGTACCTATAGTTCACATTTTACGACAAATATCGGTCAGTGTGTGCGATATATACAATTGAAATTAAGAGATAAATTTGTTTTCTTTCAATGGTATGTCTGTGTGCCAAAAATGGGTTGAATCGTGTCAATACTTTCCATATACCTAACGCAACGATTTTCGAACTTCCAGGTGACTTTACTTCATTTGATTGGTGACGTAACTTATTGAACCCAAGCGTACATTTTATTAGTATGTGGCATATTAATAGTATGTAGTTATGGCAAAAATAGATAAAATAAAAATCTTAGCCTTTCCTTATTTGTTTAGCATCATTTTTACCTTTAAAAATAAAAAATTGTGTACTTAAAAACTTAAACTTTTTAGTAATTTCAGGCTAGTTTAGAAAATTTGTACGCCTTAAAATATAAATGTCCACATTTCTCCATATCTCGGTTATAGACATAATTTTACAATTCAGTTTGTGCTATCCGGTTTTATTTATTGCAAAATTAAAGCAGACTTTTCAAGCAAATCCACATAAATGTGCAACGAGCAAAGTACTTTGTGTGCCAAAATGCCCTTCCAAGCAGGAGTAGTCGCCTGCAGTCGCCCATTTCTGTGTAAACCTACCTAACTACATACATCTAATATGTATGAGCATAAGTGTGTGCAAACACATATACAGGTTCTAAAATATTTAAACAGCAGCATTTACTGCCTTTCGTTCGCTTTTTTCGGTTTACATTCGTTAGCCATTTGTTTGCATTTGCTGCTTTTTAACATTGCGCTTTTATTTTGTTTATTTATTGTGGCTGCTTACGGTTTGCTGGGGTCACACGATATGCATACGTGCTGGTTGATTTGAAAGGCAGCGAAAAATCAAAGATAAAATAATAAAAAGTGAAGAAAAAGTAGAGAAAATGAAAAAAAATAGAAAAAAAGGAAAATGAAGAAAAAAAGGAGGAAATGGAGAACAAAATATAAAGAAGAGAAAAAATAATTCCTTATAAAATTTATAGCTAGACGGTGCGGCTTAAATTACTATACCAAAAGAGCTTAGAAGTAGAAAAAATATTTGAAATTTTCAAGTAATCATATTTAGTTTCCTTTTTTTTCATTTGGAATCGAAACACTTTAATAATCGGCGATTCATTTGGAAAAAATTTGCATTGCCTTGATATCATTTAGGATGAGCTCAAAAAAAAAGGTGTCTGGCGCTGACGCGCATTTTACTACTTAAAATGATCTCTAATACAAAAACCATTATACATTTTTATTAGAATGGTTAAATCGAAGAACTGGTCGAATTTTTAATTTTTGACATAATGGCGGCTTTCCAAAAAATAGTCTTTTTTGTGAAAAAATGTACTTTTCTTTTACTTGAAGAATCATATTCCTACCATTATTACTTGGCAAATATATCTAAGATCTTTCTGCTTTAGTGGCGTTGACAACTCCTACTTACCGCATATATGTATATCTAGGATGGTCATATAAAAACTTCAATCCGATCGATCTAGGCAGTTCGGATACATTTTCTCACCGATTCTGAAAACAGCGTTTCGAGAAAAACGCTCTTAAAGTTTTGGTAATCGATTCCACCAAGTTAAAAAATTCATTCAAATATGGTCATATCTCCGAAACTATGTGCGTGTCAACTTAAATTTTTTGGGGGAATATATTTTCAACTATATTTGCATTAGATATGTAAGCAAAAAAGTTTTTTATTTTCAAATCACAATAGAATTTTATATAAGCTAAAAACTTTTTATTTGTTATTCACAAGATGATTTTACCTCTCAAATAACATTTCATAGCAGTCACTGCGTATGAGTAACATTTTTTTCAACGAGCGTCATTGCGTATGAGTAACAATACTTCTTCCATTTATATCATTGAAGAAAAAACCTGTCAAAGCACATCTTCAGCTCAAAACGATGAAGTTCTTCGGCAAAATTTATATTCAAACTACAAAAAAAGCGTCTTGTATCTATTTGGAATTAACATTCTTCAGAAAATGCTTTCAAAAAGATGTGTTTCAAATAATTTCTATTAGCTTGTACTACGTAGAAGAAACTCCAGAAGTAAAGCTAACCACTGCGTAGCGGTAATTTGCAGCCGTTGCCAAGATAGTTGGGTCTAAGTAACCGGTATGGACCGAGTTTTAACTGACCAAGAACTGTTAACTCCACAAAATTCTTTCAAATTATTTCAAAAATGTTTGCTGTAGCTACAACAACAACAGAAATTTACAATTAATCTGGCATTAATGTCAAGAAAAAAAATCTTCAAATTAAGTCTTCAGCTCTAAGCGATAAATTTTTTCGAAAAAAAGGAAAATTATAAAACTAAAAGTGTTATTTTCTTTCGTTTTCTTTTACTAACTGGAATCTAAAATCTTCGAAAAAGGCATTTACAAACTTCAATTTTAAACGCTTTAAACTATTTTCAGTAATTGGCCACTGCGTATGAGTAACATTAAAACCAAAGGCAAACACTGCCTATGAGGCATACAATTCTTAAAATAATTTTAATATTTAGCAATATCACAATACGTGAATTTTATGTTCAGCTACCAATTAAAAGCGCTGTGGCGTTAAATAACAACAATCAGCCTAAGCGCCAAGCCTTAAATGAATTATCGCACCACACTCAGAAGGCACACTACAAAAAAATAATTATTGATGACAAACTGTGTATGTGTTTGTTGTATTGCTAGTGGAATTCAATAAATTTAGTAGAACTTATAAAAACGCTTAATGATACACAATTGTCTACACTCACTCACTTCATTGGTAAAGTGGTTGCCAGGGCGTATGAGTGACCTGCTTCAAAGCTGCTGCACTGGAATTGTTATTATATTATATCAATTGTTGCTGTTGTTATTATTGTAGCCGCGTTCAATATTGTTGCCAATCGCTTATTATTGTTGTTGTTGTGTCATACACTGGTTACCCACAGGTACATAAATAATGTGGACCACATCAAAACCGCCGCCAATAATAACCGACAATCACACGGTGTGCAACCGAATGACGTTGGTCAAATGAATACAAATGTTGTGCATGTTAAGTGGAAACAGATATGTGCATATATATTATTAAATAAGCATGCCGAGCAGCAGCGTTGTGTGTAGTTATTGTAGCAACAACAGCAACTACAAGTCAATTGGTATTGTTTGTGGCACAATAGCGCCAATATGCCAATATGTAGCATACAAGTAATGGGCTAAGCCGCTATTGTATACGCGCCACTAAGCGCTAAGCGTGACTACAACCGAAGCTAACTGTGCGCTTATGCATTATGTAAGGCTAATAATAGCGCGGTGCCCACATCGGGTAGCTCGTAAATCACAGGCAAAGCAATATTTGTGCGTCCTTGAGGAGTTTGCGTGCGTCGCGCGTGTGTGTGTTTGAGTGTACAAGCGACTATATTGCTGTGGAAAACTAAATTATAAGCATACAGTCTTATTGCCTATATTTAGGCTTTCAGTCTGCGTGTCTGTCTGTCATGCTGGGCGTGAATAAGCTGCCCATATGTAGCTCATTTCAACACTTACGCTGCGCACTTAAGTAACACCCACCAGCATATTGCTGGCAGCATAAACTGCTCAACTTAAAAAGAAATTCTTTCGTTGGTAGCGTAAAGCAAAAACAAAAACTCGTTTCGGGCACAAAAGCCAAGCGGTCACTTGGCCAACGCTCTGAAGCACAGCACACACACACTGTCTATTTATTATAACACTTTATTTGCTAACTTGACACGACTACAAATACGCACTTCCTTTTGCTGTGTCCTATACTTGCCGTTGTCTCCTGCTCATATTTGAATTTAGTTGGCGTTCTTTGGACCTGCTTGTGCTAAATGAAAAAGTATGGCTGGCAATATTTGTGCGTTTATTGTCGCCCATAAATTACAATCATCACATTTTAACACAATTTCTGATATTTTTTCGTTTTTGTCTTGTTTTTTTTGTAATATATTCGTTTGCCTGTGGAGTCTCTGAGGACTTATATATGTACATATGTATGCTAAGAAAGAGCTAACATGGCGTATAAGTAACTAAATAAGGAGGTGAAGAAAAGTGGCTTGATTTTTCTCTTTTATAATTTTGAGTATTGTTCCGCTTCTTTCGCAGCCATACACCGCTGTTGAAGTGGAACTTAGTGCACCACACATGCTGATGAGCACTGCCCGTTGAACGCTTTCGAGTTTTTTTTTGCAAGTGTTGTCTCTTCTAGAGCCTTCCACCACAAAAAGGCTTTATAGAACATAATTGGCTTGTCTATAGTGCCGTGGAGCCAGCGGACCACTTTCGGTTAGAGACCCCATCTTTTGCCAATGGCTCCTCTACAGCAGTACAAGGCAGTCGAAGCCTTTGCATCCAGGATGAGCTATAGATACAATATTTCACAGTTCACAGCTGGTTTTAAAAGTAGCGAAAAATTCTAAATTTGGTGAAACTGATTCTCGAGACATAGTCATACATATAAAGAGATTGTTTATACTAAGGTTGTTATAAGTTGATTTAAAATGTTATGTGATGTGACTATGATACAATGTGATGTTATTCTAAATTAGCTGATATGGTGTTGTGACTAGTTGTGATTTGTTATGGGTTGATTTAAGTTGTCATAAAATGTTTTAACATAGTACCATGTGTCCTTTTTACATAAGCTCTGATTTGGCTACATATTATATGATTTGATGTAAGAAGATGATAATGTAAGATGCGATATAGACTTATTTTGATATTATATGAGATTTTTTGTTTGATATGATATGATGTCTTGTAAGCTAATTTGATACAATGTGATCTGAATGATGTGATGTGATGTCATGTAACATAATTTGATATGATGTGATCTGAATGATGTGATGTAATCTAATACGACTACACGTAAAACATACGGTTTGATATGTGATATCTTATTCGATATGAAGTGACATGATATCACACAGATCTGATGTGATGTGGTAAAATTTTATAATAATACTATGATATGCTTCGATATCTATCTGACCTGATTACAATTACAAATATGGTAAAGACGATGCGATATATTATATATATTATATTGATATATAATGTAATATAATTTAAATGTGAGTTGATTGACGAATTGATATGATGTGATATGATGATGTGAAATTATGTGATTCGATATGAAGCGACATGATATCATACAGATCTGTGATGTGATGTGATGTGATGTGGTGACATTTTATAATAATAATATGACATGTTTCGATATGATATTTATCTATCTGACCTGATTACAATCTGAATGTGAGTTGATTGACGACTTGAATTGATATGATGTGTTATAAAGTAATGATGTGATGTGACACAATGCGATAAGTTATGATGTGATATAATGTGATACGCTAGCTTGAATCTGATATGATGTAATTTGATATGATGTGATGAGATATCCTATGATTTAATATGATTTGATGTGATATTTTTGGATATGATGACATTTGACGATTCGATGTGATATGACGATGTCAAGTGATATCAACTTGTATAATTTGAGGTAACATGCTCTGATTTTTTGATGTCAGATGATTTTATTTGAGTGGATGCGATGAGATTTGGTAAATTGTAATGCCTACTTGTGAAATATGTACATGTAGTGTGATTTGATAAAATTAGATTCGATTGATTCGATATGCCTTGACAAGGTGAAAAGTGGCTTGCAGTGAAGTGATATCGCTTTATGCGAAGAGAAGAGGTAATAAGATGTGACTTTTTTATATTATACACCTAAAGTAATTCATGTGATATATTGAAGTGATGATGTGCTGCCTTAAACTGACGTGGGGATCATTATATAAAACTGTTATGATAAATGCTTACTTGCTTCTAAGCTACTATTTTCTATATTTCAATTCATTTAACGCGACAATAGCAAATGCGATATGATGTAAAATGGATGAGATGTAAATGGAGATACGATTATAAAATTTTATTATAAGAAGTTGTTTAATATGCTTATGTAACTCACATGATTCAATGTATTTCACTTAGTTAAGCACTTTCCAAAGCTTTCTCCAAATTCGTCAATAAAACCAATGGTAATGGCTTACGACTCCACTTCAACTTTAAGCTCCTAATATATTGGTATTATCAAGATAAACAATTTTAAGTCGATTTCCAACGCCAAGCAAGGCAATCAGCGTAAATTTGGCTTGAAATTTCTACAAATTATTTGAATTGCTCTATTGAATGAAAGCCTGGCTCTAAACATCTTCATAGAAATGCCAAATGCGAAGGAATTAAAAAGTAAAGCAGCTTAATCACCAAATTGGCATAATTGCAAAGACGATTACGTCGCTGCCTCCACTCTTGGGTATTTTTTTTCTGCTCCCACTTGCCAATGACACGCAGTATAACGTAACAACACACAGACAAGGCAACATGTACGAGTACATAAATCCAATAAATGATGTTGTGAGTTGCTACTACGCATTTAACTAACGGCATCAGCTATCAGGTGACTACTGCTGCGATTTCGAATGTGCCATTGATATTCGTGCAGATATCTGCACATATAATTGTAGCAGTCTCATGCTCGCCATGCGTTTACGTCTGAGTATTTATCAGCTAAATACCGGCCTACAATAAACACATGGCAATGTAAGCAGCTGCAACAACTCGAAATGCTGAAGTTTACAATGGCGATAATGAAATCGCAGTTAAGCCATTCAAATGGCACGAAAACACGTCGCCAAAAGTGACTGCTGCCGGCTTTAGCGGGCTTAATACGCGGGCATACGTTGCGTATACGCAACATTTTGCACGTCGTCCACGCAAGCATACGGCGCGCCAGATAGGCACGCAGACAATTGCTTACAGTGAAAGTGCGGCGGTGTAAATGCACGTTAGCCGCCCGGAGCGTTTAGCGAGCGATTTAAGCCGACACTGTTGGCTTCGCTTGCCAATAAGAGCAACAACCACAACAGTGGGTGTAGTATTTAGAGATTACATATACCACCATTGCCACAGCCTGTTGCGACACACTCAAAAGTCAACAAATTTGAACCTAATCACAAAGGATTTTATTGCTATCATTACGTATTGAGCTGTTACGTGGCATACGAATGCGCCGAGATAAGGGACAGACATAAACAAACATATATACATATTTATATATATACAGACATTCATACAGTTCTATATACCAAGCAGCTTAAGTGCGTGCGTTTAGCCAGCGTCAGCGCCAGCCTGTTTGTATGTATGTATATTTGCAATGCTACGGCTATGTTAATTTTACTGGCATACAGTTGCTCTTACACCAACACACCATAAGCCGCTGGCTGCATACAAACACGCGCAGTGAAACACATAAATATGCCTTAGGAAATAGCAATATACTCGTATATGTGTGTGCTTTAGTAGTGTTGGTAGTGTGCTCTCAAGCGTGCTATGAGTTGGCTTAGTTAGCATCAGCGCCAATATTATAGCTGCTCTGCGCTTTAAATGCTATTTTCGCTGGCAATTTGGTGGCGCACATAGTCTGATGTACCTTCGTAGCCATGCTTGGTAACGAAATTCAATGAAACTGCCACAATTCGACACATTTAGCGCTGTTGGTGTGGAATTTCTGTGGCCAGCAGGTGAATTTCTGGACTAAGCATTGGTGTTTGATGTTGGGATGGAAGTGTTGACTATAGGGGCGCAAACCTGAGAGGAGCTACGTTGCATTGTAGATACTCTCTAATCTAATTTTTTATGTGATCTCAATATATATCGGTTTTGCAAGAATTTTGGTCTTCTTTTTGACACTGCGTGAAGTTATTAAGAGTTTTGGATTTATAGTATAAATTTTCTATTAATCAAGTTTATGATAAGCAAATATTAAAGCTATGTGAATATTATAGTTTTTTGTAATTATATTGCGGTTCTTCGGCCTGAAACAGCTTGCGGAAGATCTAAGAAAGTATACTCGGCACTTTTCATCGAGATAAATGTCGCTATTAATTGCGGCCATTTATTTAGATGGAAGCTTGATACGAATTTGTTAGAAATTACGACTAAAGCAAAGACAATTTTGCCAGAAAATACTACCTCTTATCAAGTCAAATATGAATCTAATCATTTAACTAAATACTCGCGCTCTTTATAGGTTTTACATTGTAATCTAGAGATGGTGAATAACTTGATAGAAATTTCTTATAGTCCAGTCATTATAGTAAGTTCACCTCGGAATTCGATATACCCATTTATATGTCTGTAAATACTTGTAGGTATACCCTACCATATGTAGGTTTTGAGACAACTTTAGGGTGTCAATTTACAAGTATTTACAGACATATAAATGGGTATATCGAATTCCGAGATTCTTACCTAATTTAAGCTTAAATGACTGGGCTATTAGAAAATATCACTGAAAGGACATATTTAACCAGAAAATACTTCCTCTAACCAAATAGAAACTCGAGTTAATTATTTTAGTTTATAGCGTCCTCTACAGGAAGCTTTCATTTTGAAATATGATTCTGTGATATGATTCTGAATTTTCATATTTGAGCTAAGCGATTTTAATTTAACTATAGAAAATAATGAAAGCTTGAATTTAGCCTTTGTCTGACGCTATAGGGGTAAATCACCAAAATGTCAGAACGCTGAAGTCTCCACTTATCATTTGCTCTGCTCTTCTAATATAAGAAAACTGAAATCTTTGATTATATATTAATTATGTTAACATCTGCGCAAACATACAGTCTATCAAGTAAGAGCGTGGTCGACTTTACCGACAGTTAATGAAGGATTTCGGTCTAATTCTTTCGCGAGCCGATAGAGGGAAGCTTTGTCCGTGAGACATTGTCAACAAAGGTTCAGTTATCGTTAAACGCCATGAGTGCTAAGTACGAGTTGCGTTACGAAACTGTATTCCTTTGCATCCACCCGAAAGGTCCCAAAATGTCGCAATCAGCGGCTGCTAAATATATGAGAAAGTCGAAGGCATTTGTACAGAAGTTGATACAGCGCTATATAGTGGCTGAAAATGTTGATGATTTACCAGAACGTGGTTCGATAGGAAAAGTGAACAAAAAAGTTGGAAAAATAATAGTGAATCTGTTTTCGCAGAATTGTGCTTTAACACTGTGGCAAGAACAAGCAAAATTAATGGCAAAAGGTTTAGATATATCCTACGAAACTATCCGAACCCTTCTTCATACTCATGATCTGAAATGGCGCAATACAATAAAGAAGCCTCTGTTCACTGAAAAACTTGTGACAAAGCAACTCGCTTGGGCGCATCAGAATATTGATAGAGATTTTGAAAATGTCATTTTTACTGATGAATATTCCATATGGGACCGTTCTGTCCTCACGCGAATCTGGTCAACTTCCACCAATAAGCTTGTTCAGTGGACCGTAAAACATGGAATAAAGGTGCGTCTTTGGGGCTGCTTCTCAAAGCAGTAATTTGGCACTTTGTACCTCTTTACTGACAACCTAAATGCCGATAAAATGATAAAAATCTACAAAAAAGCTTTTCTGATATCTTCCAAACGATGATTCATCAGAAAAAATGAAGATTGGATTCTGCAGGAGGACAACGATCCTAAACTCAACCTGGCATCGTTACATTGGATTGGCCGTCGCCCGATGCAAACCGTATTGAAAATGTGAGGGCATATATTAAACAGAATCTTCGTGGAAGACGCACATACACTTTGAAGCAGTTGTCTTACGAAATTCGTCGGATCTGGAGATTCTTGCCACTAGAATACGCTGTCAAATTAGTAGAAACATGCCTCGGAGATGCCAGGCAAGTCACGCCGGTGGTGACTGGACATATTATTGACCAAATTGCATAATTGTTTGGGCCAGACCTGCTGAAGCGATTCGAAGCCCAATTCATGGATTTTTGTCATCATTTTTACTGACTTGTGATACGCCTTGGTCAACTTCTTTTTCCTCAAATGAGGTGATTTCGTCCCTCAAATGCTCCAATAACGCTATGTAATTATCGCTGTTGATGGTCCTTCCATTTTCATGCATTCCAAAATGCAGACGCCATAACCTTGCCAGCCGACTGTTTGGTTTGTCCACGCTTTGGTGCAGGTTCAACGTGTGCAGTCCACTTGAATGAGTATTGATTGCACTTTGGAGTGAAGTGATAGAGCCATATTTCATCGATTGTGACATATCGATGCAAAAACTTGAATTTATTTCACTTGAACATCTCCAAATTCTGCTCCGATTCGTCAACTCGGGTTTTTTCTTTTAAAAATCAAGGCTTTATTAACACGCGAAACACCTTTTTATCGATTTTTTTTCACAATAATAAAAGTTACTTCACTCAGTATGATAAAATTCTGAAACTAATAATCAGACAGTAGTCAAGTTTATACACACGCCTTTTGAAGGTTCGGGCTAACTAAAAATCATGTGGATTTCATACTAGTAGCGCCATCCATGTGCCAGACTGGGGAGTTTTCAGTTGACCTATTAGCTGCCATACAAATTTATCCATTAAAATCAAGTTTGAAAAAAAATTTTCTTTGACCAACTTCTTTTCACGAAATGAGGTAGGACTTATTTGCCAAGTCAACGTTACGGTATTCGAATATATTGTTCAGATGGGGCCACCATTGCGTATAGCTGCCTTATAAACTACCCGACTATAATCAAAATGAATGCCTTCGTTAATCCTTTTATGCCGGAAGAAAGGTCCCTTTGAAGGATGTTATAGCTTCAGTGTGGCCCTAGTTAACGTATTTTCTTGTTTTATACTTATTTTTGACCTAATTTGTGAATTTTGTGATTTTATAATGTTAATTAATACCTTATTTAATACCCTAAACTCTAATTTAAAATTTACTAAAATCAGTGGAAAATATTTATGATTATGCTGTTAAAAGTGAAACCTAATATAATTTTATTAAACCTGTTATATTCTACCTTAAAAATTTCGCTATCAAAAACAGAACTCCAAATTTTATATTTCATGCCATATTTTATGACATCGTGCCAACAAATTCAATATATAGCCTTGTATATATGCATTTATATATAAATAGTTGTCGTGCGCCGCTTTGTTGTTTCATTTTAGTTAACAAACTGCCGTTACTCGCCAAACGCATGAATGCTTTAAATCCGGCGGCTTTATTTATTTGCAGTTATTCGTCGAATGCTTTGCGCATCGCGCAGCTTTGCTGCGAACCACTGCCATTGGTATTCGGCTGACTGATGCAGATTGGAGAGATTATAGGGATTTGTGCTGCCAAATTGTCGCTGCGCAAGAAAAATAGAACAGGAAGCGCTAATACTAATACGAAAACAGCAAAAATTGGCTATAAATGTAAAAAAAAAACCCACACATGTCTGTGTGTGCGAGTGTAGGTGTGTGTGCATGAACTCACAACTGTGCTACGCATATTCGGTTTTATCGCTTTTGGCAGCGAATTTTTTAGTCGTTTGCTAAGATGCTTATCGGCAAATGACTTTTTTGTTCACTACCAGCGCCATCACTCGAAATTGCATTCCCGCTGAACAATAACAATTGAACTCGAATTGCCTGCGTTCCGGTTTAGTATTAGCTGTGGCAGCAGTGTTTTGGGGGGGCTATAAACAGTTGCACATTTCTGGTCCAAAATAGACTTATGACTGTCTTTTTCTGTGTCGACGTGTGGGTGTGTATGTTTGTGTACGGCGTAGTGGTAACAAGTGGGCAGCTTATGTTAAAGCAATAAGGGCATTTAGGAAACAAAAGCCATTTTCAGCAATTTCCAGATGACTTCAATTCAAACGGTTTTTAAATGATACTATTATATAATTCGCTTTGGAAAAGTGGAAAATAAAATTGTCTATGCATTATTTGCCAAATTGATGGATTTCATAAATTGAGCGCAGATTGAAATCAAAGAAAAATTCTCCAATATTTGTCATTTATAAAAATTATTTGAATTTTGAATATTTATAAAATTAAGCTTATTCAAAATATTTTTTTTTGTCTGGAAATGAAAACCCTTGCATTTTGACGAAACGTTATATCTTAGGTTAGGTATCTGTTAGGTTCGATTAAAGGCTTTAGAAAATACTCAAAAAATGTTAAAATCTGATCCTTAAAAAAATCTGATCATTAAAAAAATCGATAATTTTCGATAGTTTTACAAATATTTATCGATTCTTAACGTTTTCTAAGAAGAGCTTTCATTAAGTTAGTTTGTGTGAATATTTTTTTTCTATAAAATCGATAATTATCGATATTTTAATGTATTGATCAATTTTTAATGCTTTCGTAGTAGAGTTTGTATTAAACTATAGTGTATAAAGAACTATTTTTTGAGAAAATCGATAACTATCGATACTTTAAAAATATTTATCGAATGTTATCATAGATCGATATATATCGATATTTTTTAAAAATAGTTATCGATTTTTAACATTTTCTAAGTAAAGCTTTTTTTAAGTTAATTTGTGTGAATATTTCTTTTCTGTAAAATCAGTAATTATCGATTATTTTAAAATATATATCGTTTTTTTAATGCTTTTATAGTTGAGTTTTTATTAAGTTATCTCGTGTGAATAACTCTTTTCTGAAAAAATTTATAATTGTCCGTAATTTATCGATTTTTATAGTTTTTGAAGTAAAGTTATTCTTAAAAGTTATTTTGTGTGCAGAACTTTTTTATGTAAAAATTTATAATTATCGATATTTTAAATACATTTATCGATATTTGACGGTTTTCAATGCTACTTTTTGGGTATAATTTTTTTTTAAATAAATTTGTATTAACAATTTTCGATAATTAGAAATATATCGATTTTAGTCGATACTTTATTTATTACTATTAATTTCGATTATATTTGTGTTAACGCCTCGAAACTTTTTGAAACAGTTGTAATTTTAAAAGAAGTCATGAAAATTTGTCGAAGACTTCTAACCTTATTTTCAGATAGTTCGATAATTATCGATTTTTGCCGATACTATGCTAAAAAAATATTTTTTAACTTTAAAAAGTTCGAATTTGAAATGGAAAGCCCAAAAAAATTTTACAGCGATTTAACTTCATTTTTTATATAATTCGATAATTGTCGATTATAGTCATTATTTTGGCATGGAAATATTTTTGTACTGAATTTATCTGCAGCACTATAATAGAAATTTTTTTACTTCGAAAACTTGCTAAACATTGTTATTTTCGTTTGTTTTTGTGTCTTTACTAATTCTATGAGGCCTTGGTACTTACGATTATAAATCGATAGATAATATGAAAGAAAAACACAAGAACAGTTACTTTAACTCACTATAAGCTAGTCGTAAGTCACGTTATCATTTTCTTCAAATTCATTGCTCACATCCGATATAAGCAGACAAAACTTTAAACGATTCTTTTTAGAGATGCCTGCGCAATAAAATTTGTTACGTATACGCCATGGTATGCCAAATAGGAGTTTACTACCTATACGTCGCTGCAAGCTTGCTGAGCGCAGGTGTTTACGAATTTCGTACACATTTTGTGCATCAAAACTTGAGAGTAAGCAATAAAAACGGGTTATAAATGAAATGCCAACAAAGAAAGGGGAAAAGACGCCAGCTATAAAGAGGACATATTTGCAGGTGTCAGCGGCAGAGCGCCGTTTTTCGAGACTACACAACAACAAGGTGGCACAAAAAGTATAAATGCTGTCTGTGATTTATTTTGCAGCAGCCATGAAAAACATTTCAAACCAGGTAGACGCAAAAAATACAAGAAAAACATTGAAGATATATGTATAGAGGGCGTTAGAGAGTGAGACAGACATGTAAAGAAAAAGAAGAGTATACTTAGCTGAGCAGACAGCAAAATAGTTACATATATAATTTGACATATGCATATGTGTGTTTGGCTGTGTAGTTGTGTGTGCGTGCATATAAAACGACTTTTGACTCACATAAACAAGACAGCTGGCTTTAGATGAATTGCCGTGCCGAAAGAATGGTGTTGAGAATCGCACGTCACAAAAGTCACACGAAGATAATAATGAGATTACTTGCTACACAATGATGATGACGTAAAGAATGATAACGAAGAACATGATAACGAAGTTACTCTTAAGTACAAAGGTGTTAAAGCAGGTATGTGTTCGTATGTGCACTTTTAACTTCGCCTGATTCTTCGTTTATTGCCTTCAGCTGCGCTTGGCATGCCTGGTTGAGCATATTCCAACACTTAAGGGCTGCTGAAAAGTGTGGAAATTATTTTGAGCACAGCCACAGGATATTACAAAGTTATGTGTGGAAGCGCAAGTGGCGCATAAGTGCGACAGCAGAGGAGCTACAGCAGAGATAACTGCCATGGCAAATAGATGATTGCAGAAATCGAAAATTGTTATTACTTTGTGATTGGCATACATATGTACACACATACATACACAAGCATGTAATCACATTTCGTGGGATCTAAAATAAAATATCGCAAATAAATTTTATCTATTGCCACGTTTGCAAAATGCAGACATACAATAAAACGTGCTCAATGACATTTGAAGCGCTGTAGGGTTTAGCTGCCGCGGGGAGCTGGAAATAGTAAGCGAAATTTTGGGCAGATTTTTTGCATGTAACCTGTAGTAGTATTTTTTGAGCACACTTGGGTGGGTCTTAATGTGTTTTTATGTGAAAAGAAATTTCGAACTTGATTTCGAAAAATTTTTTGAGCAAATTTTTTGCATATAACTATGTAGGTGTATGTTTTTTCTCATCTTAGGGTGGTATTTATTAGTTTTTTATGAAAAATAAAATTCGAATTCGATTTCGATAAAAAAAAATTCGAACTTCATTTCGAACAATTTTTTGGAAAAATTTTTGCGCACATAGGGGTTACCAAATAGTTTGTTTTTTAATAAATTTCGAACTTGAAAAGATACCGAAAGATTTTTTAGCAAATGTTTGCATAAAACTGTGTAGCTTTATATATTTTCGCACATTAGGAGGGTATCAAATAGTTTTTCTTTTAGTAAATTTCGAACTTAAAAAAATTTCGAAAGACTTTTTAGCAGATGTTTTCATATAACATTGTAGTTGAATGTTTTTGCGCATATGAAGGTGGGTCTAAATATTTTTTATAAAAAATAAATTTCGAACTAGTTTTCGAAAATTTTTTTTAACAGAGTTTGACATATAACTGCGTAGTAGTAAATCATAGCGTTAAATGGGTGGGTCTATTCGTGATTTTTTATGAAAATAGAAATTTCAAACTAGATTTCGAAGGCTTTTTAAGCAGATTTTTTCCATATAGTAACTGTGAAAGTAGTAGTACATCTTTGTTCACATTTGGGTATGTTGAATTAGGTTTTTTATGACAAAAAGAGTTTCAAACTTGATTTCGAAATTTTTTTTTAGCAGATTTAAAATTTCGAATTTATTTTGTAATTTTAATATAATTTTGTTAAATTTTAACCAAACACTTTTTAATCTTATTAATATTTGTTTAATTTTTTTTAACCATTTAAATTTTTTTTAAATTTTTTTTTCATATTAAATATTAAAAATTTTTTTTTTCCTTTTTTAAATTTCTTTTAAGCTGTTTTTAAGTTTGAAATACCATTTTTTCGAATGTAAAAATCGCATATAACTTTTTAACTTTAAATGTGTTTTAAGCGTTTTTAATTATTTTTAATTCTTTGTACAGTTTGTTTTTGTATATTTTTTGTCAATTAGTTTTTTTATTTTTTTTTTGTCAATTAATTTTTTTTATTTTTTTTATATTTTTTTTTTCAATTAATTTTTTTTAATTTTTTTTCTTTTTTTAATTTTTTATATTTTTTTATTTTTTTTATTTTTTTTTTATTTTTTATATTTTTTTATTTTTTTTTAATTTTTTTTTAATTTTTTTAATATATTTTTATTTTTTTTATTTTTTATTTATTTAATTTTTTTATTTATTTTTTATTTTTAATTCAGTTGTATATTTCCTTCAGCAGCCGCAGAGATAATTTAGCTCCTCCGAACTATCTAAATTTAAATTGTTTGTTTTTGCTGGCACTTCACTTTAAACCCTCGAAGAAAATTTAATTTTTCAATTGATTTTTTTTTTTTTGTAATGAATGCATAGAGGCTTTGCAAAAATATGAGTAAATGTCTTGTTAGTATTGTCAGTATGCAGTAAAAGCTCTACCCCAGCAATATGTAAAATACATGTACATATGTATATATGAAAATGAAGAGCAGTCAAGCCAACAGAGTTGCTTACATAAATTAAAGCATTTTTCTGACAGGCTATCAAAACTGATAGGAAAGCAACGTTGCTGCCTAGAAAATGAATGAAAAGATAGAAAAGTAAAATGCATTGAAATTTTGCGAAATTGTAAGACTGATGAAAAAGCACAAGAACATATTTTAGTAAACAAAATATCTAATTGCTTGCTAGTGGCTGAAAAAGTAATTAAATGCTGTTCAAATAACCTTTTTACATATTTTTACTTTTAATAATTTTTAATCCATAAAATACCAGATACCAAGAAAAAAATTGTTTGGCAAATGTTGCAACATTTTGTTTAGAGTTTGTGAGCTAGAAATTTATAGCTTCATAAGACAATCGGTTGGTTGGAAAAATAAGCATATTTTTCGCTCGAATTTAATTTTTCTTGATAAAAAAACTTTAGTCACATTTCGACAAACATTTAATCCGACTTTATCACTCATCAATTTATATCAATTGTTTCAAAGTTCTATAATCTAAAGCTTACTCTTTAAAAACTAAAAATTGACTGCCGAACTTTATCCTACCAAAGTAAATCCACTATTTTTTTATTATGATTTCCACATGCTAATAACTCGCAACCGAAATTCAATCACCATACTAAATTGCTGCCAACGATATGCTCCCACACTTGGCTTAACCAAAAGCGCGCATCATGCAAATCACGCGCTCAAACTTACACACCTATCTCCACGCTTATTGTGTATGGCTCTAAGTGATTTGAGTAAATCGTTTGTACGCAAGCGGCGTGGAACTTTGCCAATTCAGGCAAAAAATAAAAATAAAAAATGAAAATCAAAAAGCTGCTGATTTTTCACATTAAATAAATCCATTGAGTAAGCTGGCAAGCATAAAATTGATGAGAGAAATATTTGAGAAAATAGTTACACGAGTAGATAAGCAAACGAGCAAAAATAACAGCGAGCCAAAACGGGGTGAGTTAAAAACAAAAATAAATGCAAAATAGAATTCCTCCACTTTTGGCAGCAGTTATCGCAGGAAGAGTAACACAGGCAACAACAACATATTTTGGCAAGTCAGCGCGCTGCTAACTGGTTGAAGCGTTGCCGAAAAATATTGGCACGTGTTTGGCATTGGGCAAGCAGGATTTCACGCAAATTCGTAGATATAAAGTTTTCATAACTTTAATTTCTTATTTTTGTGGCAGGCACCTTGAATAATCGGTGTTGAATACGGAATTGAAAATAAACTGAAGTCTTGAAAATCCCGAGCTCAGTATTTTCTTTGTCTTTTTTTGTCTTTGTCTTTGGCTTTATTTTTATCTTTATCTTTATCTTTATCTTTATCTTTATCTTTATCTTTATCTTTATCTTTATCTTTATCTTTATCTTTATCTTTATCTTTATCTTTATCTTTATCTTTATCTTTATCTTTATCTTTATCTTTATCTTTATCTTTATCTTTATCTTTATCTTTATCTTTATCTTTATCTTTATCTTTATCTTTATCTTTATCTTTATCTTTATCTTTATCTTTATCTTTATCTTTATCTTTATCTTTATCTTTATCTTTATCTTTATCTTTATCTTTATCTTTATCTTTATCTTTATCTTTATCTTTATCTTTATCTTTATATTTATCTTTATCTTTATCTTTATCTTTATCTTTATCTTTATCTTTATCTTTATCTTTATCTTTATCTTCATTCTTATCTTTATCTTTATCTTTATCTTTATCTTTATCTTTATCTTTATCTTTATCTTTATCTTTATCTTTATCTTTATCTTTATCTTTATCTTTATCTTTATCTTTATCTTTATCTTTATCTTTATCTTTATCTTTATCTTTATCTTTATCTTTATCTTTATCTTTATCTTTATCTTTATCTTTATCTTTATCTTTATCTTTAACTTTAACTTTAACTTTAACTTTAACTTTAACTTTAACTTTAACTTAACTTTCTTAAACTTCTTAACTTTAAACTTAGACTTAACTTAAACTTAAACTTAAATTTAAACTTAAACTTAAAAATAAACTTAACTCAAACTTAAACTTAGCGTAAACTTAGACTTAAGCTCGAACATAAATTTAGACTTAGACTTAAACTTAGACTTAAACTTAGACTTAAACTTAGACTTTATCTTAGACTTAAACTTAAACTTAAACTTAGACTTAAACTTAAACTTAACTTAAACTTAAATTTAAATTTAAACTTAGACTTTATCTTAGACTTAAACTTAACTTAAACTTAAATTTAAATTTAAACTTAGACTTTATCTTAGACTTAAACTTAAACTAAGACTTAAACTTAAACTTAGACTTAAACTTAAACTTAAACTTAGACTTAAACTTAAACATAAACATAAACTTTAACATAAACTTAAACATAAACTTAAACTTAGACTTAAACTTAAACATAAACTTAAACTTGGACTTACACTTAGACTTAAACTTAAACTTAACGTAAACTTAAAATTCAACTTAAACTTAACTTTTGCATTACCTTAGCAGATACACATATGGATATACATATAATAGGTATACATTGTCAACACCAAACCCCTGCAGTTGCAATAAACTTAGCAAGTCGTCGAGAAATTCTCGTAAAAATACAATTTAACGACAGTTGGAAGTCGTTGCACTTGACGCATAGATTCAGCGTTTGCGGAGATACTTAAGCATTTGAGTGCTTCCACATGGCACCTTAAGCGTGGCAGGTGAATCTCTCACACGTCTCGGTTGTGTCTTTATGGCAATGTGACTGCGTCGGTGGTAAATTGCTCGCTATTAACGGATAGTTGTGACTCGAATGTTTTGCTGAGATCAGCTTATTGACTTTTTAGTTAGAGCCAATAGATTATTTATATGACTTTATTTAATAATACGAATGTGGGCTCCAGGTACCTTACTCTTTTGGTCGCCAGCACTTCATGCTGATCGCTCGAAGTAAAGAGTTAAGGGTTGGAATTGCAGTTCGGCCAAATTTATCCTTGCACTTCAAAGATCTTGACTTCAATTCAGACGGGTATCATCAATTCTCCTGTTACAAATTATCATGCTGAGGACAACTCAGTACCTTTAGTTTATTATATGTAGACATTTTCTCGTTATTCTTAGTGTAGAGTGGTCCCACAAATGGATTATCGATACTCAGCATTTAAAAGGTCCGCCAATAAACGGTACTTTTTTGTGAACACTGGTTCATTGTAAAACCTAAATACTTCTAAGTACTATATGCATAGGAGAGTCTTCAATAATCGACGTCACCGCTTTGAGGTTGCCATCTCGCCAATCATATAATCGGCGAACTTGGCGAATAAGCCTGAAACACAGCTTTGCTGAGGCAGTTGCTAGCAATTCGGACTATTTCGCCATGTTCGCCAAAGATAAGACTGCCGATGTAATAAGGACAAGATGTCCTCTGTTGTTGTTTTTGTAACAGTTATCTAATGCCTGTTAGGATGGTAAAGTTCAGATAAGTTGTTATCGAGGTCATCCAAGTGTAGTCTCAGGAAACTGTTTCGACGGGGTCGGACCATAGAGAGAGTAGTTCAGAAAGGACCGTTTGTTATTCTTAGGAGGTGATTTTGCCTTTCTACGAAAGCACCCCAGCAGAAACTGGTTGCAGAGGAGTTCATTATGTCGCTTAACTGGGAGTATACGGTCCTTACTGTATAGTTGTTCGATGGGAGACATCAAGAGGTATCCGGTTGTAGTCCGGAGTGCAGATCTAGATTTTTTAGGGTGCCCTCTCTTGCGAGCTCATCCGCTTTGTAATTTTCAGCGGTGAGGGTGACGTAACTTTGTCGTAGTTTCTAAACCATAGTAAAAAATATTTCCCTATTAACGTAAGGGCAACTCCATGAGTATTGATAATCTTCAGCAGGCAAAGGTGCCGTCCGCCACATCGAGGGTTGTGAAAGCTTCAGGTCATTTATCGTAATATAGGATGCTAAAATGCTTTATGTTCCATATGGTCCATGGACGAGTAGAAACCGGGTTTTTTTCGGTTACGTGGATCCGACTATCGCATTCCTGTACTTTGAATTGCTACCCTCTAGCGCTCGGCGAATGCCAGCTATTTTAGATTCTCCAGTTAGATCGGCCTTGAGTAGACCCGGATTTTTATACAGCTAAGGACTGTCCCAACGGCAGCGGTCCTTCAAAATGCTTCAAGGATGTTTGTTAGCGCCACAACAACAACGATAGAGAGAAGAGAAACAAGAGATCAGCCGTCCAAGCTATCGAGCATAAAAATGGCGAATCAATAAGGTCTACTGATACGTCTTCTCCAATATGGATTACACGCTGCTTTGCTACACATTTGTTGCTTTACCACATTTTGTTTTTGCTTTTATTATGTTTTTCTCATTTTAAAAAATGTACTCTCAAATCGCTTGCACTTTTCCATCAATTCAACGCCACTTGACTTTCCTCTCGGCAACGAATGGCACACGAGCGAATATTAAACACTATTTTGTAGCATACTTTCAGGATTTAAATTACTGTGAAATATCACGTACTGTTTGATGGACTTCCAGGAATATACGCTGTAGTTTATTGCTCGCTATGCGCCAGCATGCTTACGCCAAAGGACACTTACGCTCGTACATTGTACCCAACGCTCGCTCCCTAATATGCCGTATTTATTGGAACTGCCACACTCAGCATTTTGCTCGAACACATTCTTACCAAATGCATTATTTGCTTGTGTTAGTGGCTGCAACAGGAAGTTGCAGCTATAAAATATCCTGCACGTGCTTGGCTTACAAAAATCGCACCACTTTTGTGGCTCTGTTGGAAATTGTCTTGCTGCAATGCTGCTGCTTGTTGTTGCTGTTATACTGTTTGTTTGTTGGTTTGTTGCATGGCAGAGTTAGTAAAATTTATTATTATTAATTAGGGTGTTGAGTGCCATACCGTTGCAACGGCAGCCACAATAATTCCGTAGCGGATGCGAGACTCAAACGTACGCAGCTTATCTTCTTCTTCTTCTTCTCCAGCGCCAAGCGGGAGTTGGAGGGTGTGTGTCAAATAGTAGGGATTAAAATTGCAAGTGGAAGTTTCAAAGAAATGCATGAAACGTGCTTGCTTGAGTTTGTGGCATGTGGTATTGGCTGTAAGCGTATTTACTTAGTTACAAGAATGAAGTTGGATGTTGTTGTTGCTTCTTCATTTAGACGCTGTTAATGAACCTTTAGAGCTTTTTAGCACCTTACGTAGCTACTGCTTAAGTCAGTGAGTGCATAGAGATGTGTAAGCGAAAGTAAATAAACGGGGCAAAAGGAGGCTCACATTCAACATAATTACTTGTTAGCTTTGCTATTGAACTGACAGGGTTAATTATAAGATTATAGGGTCCTTTAAAGTCCATGATTTTTAGTTCTCTCAAAGCTGTATGAACCTTTTGGTAAGAACTCATGATGCACGACGCCCTTGTAAGCGAAGAAGACTTTATGGAAAACCTTCACATGCGATCTAATTTGGCGCGTTCATTTCGGTCTTGGCACATGCAGCAGTTTCCATTGGTTGATCTTTGGTTTCAACGTTATAACCATAAACCCATGATTCGTCACCACTTATGATCCTTTGGAACAGACTTAGATCGTCGCGTATAGAATTTTTCCCGGCTTTGGCTCATTCAGCAGCTTCCATTGGAATGTTTGAGCTTTGCTTTCGTCACCACTTATGAACCTATGGATCAGATCTGGAACATCGCGGATTGAGGTTTTTCGGTCTTGGCCCATTCAGCAACTTTCATTGGGATGATTGAGCTTTATTTTCTACGTCATAAGCATAAACCCATGATTCGTCATCACTTATAATCCTCTGGAGCAGATCTGGATCGTCACGAATTGAATCCAATATCTACTGAGCAACGAGTCCAAGCAACACAGCTGTCAAAAATTAACTAAACACTCAAAACGGCCAACCTTGACTAATCGATTTTCGGCCTCATTCGTGACAGAAAGCTACCATGGGAGTCCAATGTGGAGTACAGGGTGAGGAAGGCATTGAATGTCTTGCATTGTTGTGAAAGAGCTGGAGCTGTTGTTCTTTGTGCTTTGGCTCTACGAAACCGTCTTTAAGCCAATGCTGTTCTGTGGTGTATTTGTCTGGTGGAGCCATACTCACTAAGCAGCTAGAATATGTTCACCGAATGGCTTTGATTGACATTAGCGGTGCGCTAATTACAATACCAACGATGCCACTTAATGTCATTCTTCATATACCACCCGTGGACACAGCCGGTAAATGCATTGCTGTGAAGATTGCTAGCAGAATCCGAGACCTCGGACAGATTAAGGATCTCAAAGACGGACATTCCGAAATCCTCTCTTACTTCGCTTACATCCCTGATAATTTCACCTCTGCTCCGCGGAGAAGTGGCGAGGTCTGGGAAGCGGGACATATTTTGGGTTCCAGAGATGGATATTTCGAAGTCCTCTCTCATTTCGATTCTTTTAGAAAGCTATACATTCCTACCGATAGCAGTGCTGCTAAACAGGTATTGATCTCGCTGACAGTGTGCTCAAAGCTGGTCACGGATTGCATAAACTCAGTAGATATGTTATAGCTAAACTTGTCTGGGTGCCTGGCCGGAGCGGAATTGTCGGAAACTGTAACACCGAAGAAGAAAGTATGTACATTCTTACCCAAATACCATTAGTATAAGAATGAGAAGGTATTCCCCTGCCTTCGTACACTTGGGCGCTGGAGCTATGGGTCTCGCGCGAGCTCAGTAAGTGTTGATTAGAGATGAGCACTTGTGAGGTTGCGAAAACCTTCTGGCAGAGTGTGGAACGTAAAAAGTTCATAGAACTACTAGCTCTGGAAAAGGATATCTCGTTCTAACTGAATGCTATCTATTGGCACTCATGGGGTGATTTCGGGGGACGCAAAGTTTTAGGGAGGAAGTTGAGGTGGAAATATCTATACACTTTCTCCATTACTGCTCAGCTTTCGCCTGTCTAAAGTTAAAGCATCTTAGTTGCCATATTTTCTACGAATCCGGTGAATTGGATGGAAAAGATACTATTCGCCTCAACAAATTTGTGGCCGAGTTTCAATTTCAGGCATCAAATAGACGGTTATCGTCTTGAATATCTTCAAATTGCACTTCCTTCCAAATGTGGCAATCTTACTTGTTTACATAGCCTCATGAAATGGGCCTCATCGCTAAACAAAATTTGGCTTGAAAACGTTCGATCTTCTTGGTACTTTTCCATAGCCCATAGAGCGAAGCGATGTCGTTTGGGAAGGTCAAGCGGTCCTGTCAGTTCCTGCAAAAGCTGAATTTTGTGCCCTTTCATTTTAAGTCCGAGTTGTCTGTCAAAAAAAGTCTGTTGAAAAAACTACCTCCATTTGGATCAAACGTAATATGATTTTTAGCTGAAATACATTATAGCATATTGACCGAAGACTCGCCTATCAAAGTGTCAAGTGTCCATTTGGGCTGTCTTTTTCAAAGTAGCGCAGTAAAAACGTGTCGTGTGCGCCTCTCCAAAAATAGTAAAGTAATGAAAATTGCAAAAGAATAAACTTCTTGCAAAGGAAAATAGAAAAAAGTATTTGATTTTCCCCAAAGGCGGCAAATGTGACAGTTGCTATTTGAAAACGGCACTTCCCCTCGCTAAATACACATACACACATACCATACCATATGCATATATGAATATCCCTTCGGACTGCGCACATATTGCCCACGGGCGTTTCGTAAATTGCAAAAATCGTTTGAGAGAAAAGCGATTTTTTAGCTACAGTTTAGCGATGCGCTGCTCACCAACTCACTCATGCAGTTTTCCTCAGGAGAGCGCAAGCAAAAGTCAAAATAAAACCGTAACCAACAAGTGAAATGAATGCCGAAGTTTTATGCCTGCCGCTTGAAATCTGATATATGGCCTGAGTTTGAACAATTTTCATCATTTCAAAAGAGCGTGAAGGCAACTCGAGAAAATAGAGCTTCGAATATTTGTCGGAACCAAATTCGATTTTTTCGCTCAATTTGCATTTTACGGTCATACTTGGTATGCTGCATTTGTGCTGCTCACTGCTGTCGTTGCCAATTGAAAATTAACTTAGCCGGCTGAAGAAACGCTTGATTTTATGCAGCAGCACGTAGTTGTAGGCTTACAAAATGCCGAATTTGGCATGAAGTAGCGATTTGAATGCGTAAATCAGCTAGCTTGTTTTCGACGTTCCGTGAGTGAAGACCCACTAGGAATTGTCAAGTAGAAAAGTTGTCTTTTGAGAAAAGTTGCTGGAAGTTGGCTGAGTATTTGCCGATGATTCATGAGGTATTATTTGGTCTCATAAAATTGGCGCAATAAAGTTGGTGTGATTTTTCGAATGCAACGCTGAATATTGTCGGAGGGAAAAAAGAGTTCTACTATTATAGATTGAAGCTAGTTCGACTAAATGTATAATCGATAGTACAAAGTAAACTGCTGGGCTTTAAATATAGGCTTAAGAGTTTCACTGTTTGTGTCGGAATCAAAGAAAAGAGCTCAAATAAAGATTCCCTAAGCTTAAGGCCTGAGATAAGGCCTTGTAGGAAATCTGAAATCCTTTCGAAATTAAAACTGTTGATCTCGGATTCTCTCTGAATAGAATTATTGCAAAAAATCAGTTGATTTCGGTAATACCAAAATTATTTTTACCTCTATTCCCTTTCATTTCCTACAAGGCATGCGATTAACAACTCTTTCTTTCAACCGAAAGCGTTATAAAGCGAAACCTGAACAAAATTCTATTTTCCGTCATTCTTTGTTGACTTTTCCTGGCAGCATCTGCATTTTTTATGCGACAGCTATAACCAGATTCTCTTTTTTTCTTGTCATTGCCTACTGGGAACTTAGTGTGTGCAAGTTCTGTAAGTCCTGTGTATTGTTTACACACAGGAAATAGAACTCAGTGTATGTAGCGAAATTGAGCTATTTGAAGTGAGAAGACGGCACAATAGATACGACGTGAAATAAGCATCATACAGACACTGAAACGTGTGTGGTTTTTGGCAGGGATTAAAAATCGGAGTGGCAAGAACTGAAAATAGGTGAAATAATGCTTGTGAAATTGTGACCTGTGTGTGATTTGAATGACAAGTATTTTTTGCGAGAAAAGACAATTTTTGAATATTAAAAGCCTTGGCGTTCATTACAGTTTCTGATTTACAATCTAAGATTAAATAAGTCAGCTAAAAAATTCACCTCATTCAGAGAATTTGTTTAGAAAATTTTAGTTGGGCGGTTCCACATCATGTTGAAAAGTTGCCTATTGTCACACCCTACATTGTAGATTTTGTTAGAAACTTAATTGAGAGAAATTGATTTCCCAAAATAACCAGTTTTTTTAAAAAAGTCAATAAGAAAATTCCCCTCGTAGTCCAGTATTTTGTCGAGGAAATTATACATGGCGGTGTTTTCATTTTCGTCTGTTGTTTGAGGTTCACTTAATGTCTCACCTGCTATTGTAAATCTTCTTAAATTCAGTTTGTCTCTTGAATGGTTTATAAGAACCTTCACCACACCTGCTTACTGTATGGTCTTTATGCTTAAGAATTTCGCATTCACTTATCCCTTTCAAAAATCATAACAATAGTGAGGGGAACAACTAGAAAACAAAATTCACCACACCTGATTAAACTTCAAATTTGCTTAGAAAGGTGTAGTTGAACTTTCATCTTTTGCTTGAAAGTCACTTAATGTCTCTGCTTAGATTGAATATCGTCCGAAGTTTCAGAACGGAGCTAAAATGGCGCAATTAAAAAATTCACCACACCTGCCTAAAGCATTGCATTTTTTTTCAAAGAATTTGTTTTTCTCTTTAACTAATTTTATAAATTCGATTTATAATGGAATTAAAACTTCCGACGAAGAAGTCGTGTCTAAAGTTATGGAGACAACTGGAAAATTCACCACTTGTCAAAATCAGAAATTTGGTCCAAAAAATTATATTCGAAAGGGTTTGTATTTTCAGATAAAAATCAATTCATGTCCCAGCTTAGATTGAAAACTTCAAAAAGTTCAATTAGAAAATTCACCACACATGTTTAAGATTGGATTTTCTATTTAGTTTGACTCTAAGTCGATTTTTAAATATCAATTTTTAATGAAATTAGAACTTCCGTCGTGGTAGCAGTGATAGAATTAACTAGAAATTCACCGCACATCACAATCAGAAATTTTTTCAGATCTTCAGTCACTTCAAGTCCCAGCTTCGAATTGAAACCTCTCGAAGTTTCAGAGAGTCGCTAAAATGGCTCAGTTACTAAATTCATCACACCTGTTTAAGGCACGGTATTTTTTCCTAAAAGTTTTATTTATTCACTTGCTGCATATAAGTTACTTAAAATTTCAATTTATATTGGTATCAGAACTTACCATGAAGTAGCCGTGGCAACAGTGTTGAGAAAAACTGGGAAATTCATTACCTTCAAGAACTGGAATTTTGTTGAGGAATTTGTATTCGGTGGTGCTTGGACTTTCTTGAAAGCCACTTAATGTCTCACCTAACATTGAAATTTTAGATATTCCCTTAGATGATTTAATAAAACAATTCACCACTCTTCATATCTTTGTTTTTATTTTTTTTGAAGGAATTTTATTCGGTGGGGCTTGGACTTTCTTTTCTTGTTTGAAAGCCATTTAATGTCTCAGCTTAGATTGAAAATGTTCTAAAATTTTAGATATTTCCTTAGTTGATTTAATTGGAAAATTCACCACACTTGCTTAAAGTATAGTATTTGTTCCAAAGAAATTTGATTTCACATTCGCTTGACTTTAAGTTACTTAAAACATTGATTTTTAATGGAATCAGAAGTTAATTCCAAAAAGCCTTTTCATTAGTGACGAGAACAAGAACTTTCAACTCATCTCATTACAACATCGTATGATCTCTGATACAGTTATAGTTAAATGTATCTTATTCTTTATTTTCACATAGCTTACACTTAAATGCCCGAGGACCCGATTGCTTATTCTCTATATGCTCATATTTATTGAACTCTTTCTTTCCAGCTCTATTTTTCTCTATTTAATCTTATATCTGAATATTGGTTTCGAATTTGAATATGATTGACGAAATTAGATTTTTTTAAACCAAATTTTTTTTTTATTTATTTGTTGTATAAAACTTGTGTGCACATACGTATGTATTGCTGCCATCTCTTTGACCACATTCGGAAACTCGATTTAAGTGGTCAGCCAAAAACTCCAAAGAGTTCTATATTTTGTTGCTACTTCTTACACTATTTGCCAACATTGCAAACAGAGATTTAAAAATCTGTAAATTCGTTGAAGAATGCACACATACACATTTGCTCCAATAGCAGTGGTAAGCAAATAAGATGTGTTGTAAGTTGACTGCAGTGGCAGAGTGAGCAAAGAAGTGGTAATGCTATATATTTAGCTACGGTCAGACGCAAAATTGCATTGCTTTTATACTATATGGAATAAGTATATGGTGACGAAGGAAGCTCACTATTTGTGTTCAGCATGTGATTTGATTTTATTTACATGCTTGTTTTCTTTATACTTTGGAAAAATGTTTACCGAAATGCTTAAGTGTGAAATCGGATTAAATTGACAGATCGAAAATGTGACCTTACAAGCACTCAAGTGAAGCCAATGGGGGTTCGCAATGCACAAATATTTACCAAGCAGGGATAATATGTGCAATAAGCGTTAAATGGCAGCTTATGCGTATGTACCATATATCTAGTTAAATGTGTATGTGTGTGTGTGCCTGCAAACAAATTTGTCTAGTTTAGTTATCTGAAATTTATACGCTTGTAAGCTGCGCAATATTTTTTCCTTTCACTGTTGCAGTTACGCTATTGACAAGGCGGTATTGCTTGCTTGCGATGAGTGATGATACTTTAGACTGCAAACTATTGGGTTTCGATTTCTTAAGAGTAGGGATAAAAGTGAAACTTTGGCCGGATTTGAATAACTCGGCCGGCAATCCATCGCTTTGTTGTTCTTCAGACGGGTAATTGCTATTCAAACTTCTTCATGGTCGGGGTATTGAACGTCTGCTCCATCGTCATCGATTGGGTAATCGGGTTCACCATCTCCAGGTGTTAGCTTTCACTGCCATTCAGCAGGCTGAAGAAGTGTTCCTTTTATAATTTTAGTATGCTCTGGGCACCAGTCACTAGATGACCTCTGGGTGGTTCTACAAGAGTATGCTCCGGTTTTGAAACCATCTGTTAGTCTCCGCTTCGTTTCTCTTCGTAAGGAGCTTGAAATGACGTCCCACAGTTCCCTTATACTGAGTTGCTGGTGAGTGCTTGGAAGAGAGCGGGATTGCAAGTCGAGTAAAAAATCTTTTGACTGTCTGTTGTGATTGCAGCTTCTCGACGTCGAATCTGGATACATGTCTTCCGTCTATCACAACATGATCAACTTGGTTGGTTGCTCTTCGATCCGGAGACAGCCAGGTAGCTTGATGAATTTTTCTGTGCAGTACTACAGATAACCATATTTCGTCTCCCGGCAAAATCGATCAGCTTCAACATATTAGGGAATGTCTCCTCATGGAAGCTGAATTTACCGACCGTAGTGCCAAAGAAACCTTCTTTGCCCACCCTCGCGTTCAAGTCGCCAAGCAGAAGTTTTAGATCCTTGCTGGGGCAACTGTCACAGGTGAGCTCCAAACGTTCGTGGTCACATTGTCCTTCTCTTTAGACTGGACGTTGGCGCAAATCAGAGATATGTTGAAAAACTTCGCTTTGATCCGGATTGTGGCTTGACGTGCATCCTCCGGGGTGAATTCCAAGACTAGGCAACGGAGTCTCTCTGCCACCACGAATCCCACAAAGAATTTGCGCTCTTTTACATGGCCACTGCAGTAAATGCTACAAGGACCTTGGCCCGTCCATCGCATATCTTGGACGGTAGTGATGTCAGCTTTCACTCTAATGAGAACACCAACCAACTGGGCACCTTCCTAATTATGGGACCGGACATTCCAGGTGCATGCCCTCAAATCGTAATCCTTAATGCGTTTGGATGGCCGTCATCAAAAATGGGGTGTCTGTCGTCAAAGGCTGTTGTAATATATTTTCAATTTAATATTCGCAATAATTCAATATTCATGGCAACTGACAGCAAATAAAATGTTTGTTTGCGCAAATCGTTCCGACCTAATGAAAACAGCACGTCTTTCACTTAGTTATAACACACCTCTAATACCTGCTCGCCTGTCTATCCATTAAATAACAAAATATTAACATAAGCACTAAATTTATTATTATTTTGTATGTGCTTTGCTGCTTTATTACTCGCAAATATTTGTGCCTTACTTAACCAGGATTAAGCTAGTTCACGACAAGTCAGAAGTCAATTGTCCGACACGTATTTATGTATGTGTGCATAAGTAAGTGTGCACACACAGGATTATTGTTAATAAAAATTATAACGGTCCGCATAACAACGAAATCATTTTGTTATATGTATGTATGTATGCTTGTATCAAAGTCCAGTTGGTAGGCTTAGCGTCCGATTTGCACCTGATTTGCTTTATAAATAATTCATGCAACTTTTATGTGTGGCACGTGAGTGATAAAACTCACGAGGACTACAAACGCTCGCTCTCCATTACGATTTCGGCTTATATGCACGAAGTGTGTGTGTGTTGACGTTCATACAATGGCTGAAGTCCGACACACAATTGCTAATTGTGGTAATTAAAATTATCGCTAGTTTGTTTAATATTTGTTGTCGGCTGTTATTTTGATTTGGTCAACTGTTAAGCTCGTAAAACTCACTCACGCATGAAGACATGCGGAAGTGCGTCAAGCACAAGCCCTCTAGGAAAATATTTTGCTTATTAACTGTATTTATAATTATAATGCTATAACACAAAAGCTCATTATTTGGGTTCAGTAGGCTTGAGTTTCTTGTGAAACAATTATGGTAGCGTAGGAAATTTTTCTGATAATGTAATGAGTCATAACGCTGGTGGTTGAACCGTATATGAATCTCTCGAACAGTTCATTAAGAATTAGGGAAAAAGCTTAAACTCTCGAAAAACTTAATTAAGAAGATTATTTGTCCAAAGAAAGATAAAAAACTATTATTTACTATCGATTGTTCATTGCATTAGTTATCGATTTTTTTAACTGAATTAAAATTATAAAAGCATACAGTTTTTCAAATATATCGAAAATAAAAAAAATATATAGTTTGTTATCGATTATTCGCCGGACTAATCGATTTAGAAAATTTTTAAATACCTCATAATTTTTAAAAATCTTCCTAAATTATTGTTATGCGGCATACACGACTTTTCGATTCAATAAAAAAAAAATCGATTTTTTTACACCTCTACCTATTCATGGAAACATTGATTCATTTTAAATCGGTTAAATATATAACGAGAAATGCATTTTTGTCACTTCTACCTAATAATCAATTTTCGATAATTTTTCTATCAGCTAATCGATTTTTATATTTTTCGATAAATATATTATTGTCACTACTATCACCTACAAAGTTTCCAAAAGACTTTTCAACTTATTTTCGTTCTATGTAGAATTTCAGTTAACTTAAAATCGATTAATAATTTTATCGATCACTACCTTATGTTTAAATTTTCGATCAACATGCAAACGATTAATCGATTACTGAATTTTTTCATTCCGACTTCATGGAAAAGCCTAAAAGTTTTCTATTATACTATTTGCATTAATTTTTTAATAAATATACTATTTTATCGATTATTAAATTTCAAAATATTAATAAAATTGTTCATCGCTACCTCATAAAAAACTGTTAAAAATCTTCCTAAATTATTGTTATGCGGAACCAGGGACTCTTCGATTCAATTTCAAAATATTAATCGATCTTTTTACCACCTCTACCTATTCATGGAAATATTGATTCATTTTAAGTCGGTTAAATGATAAAATGAGAAATGCATTTTTGTCACTTCTACCTAATAATCAATTTTCGATAATTTTTCTATCAGCTAATCGATTTTTATATTTTTCGATAAATAGATTTTTGTCACTACTATCACCTACAAATTTTCCAAAAGACTTTTCAACTTATTTTCGTTCTATGTAAAATTTCAGTTAACTTTCAATCGGTTAATCGATTAATAATTTTATGCCATCACTACCTAATGATCAAATTTTCGATCAACATGCAAACGATTAATCGATTACTGAATTTTTTCATCCCTACTTCATGGAAAAGCCTAAAAGTTTTCTTTACTTATACTAATGCCTGGGATCATTGAATTTTCGATTAAATTTCAAACGATTAATTGATTATTAAATGTGCGCATCGCTATTTTATCACCGAACTTGCGACTAAATTTCAAAATATTAATATTTTATTGAATTTTTTCCATCATAACCTAATAATTAAATTTTCGATAAAGTTTCCATCGATTAATCTATTTTTATTTTTCGATAAACACATTTTTGCCACTACTACTTTTTGGAGCATTTCCAAAAGGGTGTTCAACTTATTTTCATTCAATGCGGAATCATGGAGTTTGCGATTCACTGTTAATCGGTATTCGATTAATACTGTTTTGCCGTACGAAATAATCAAACCTCAGAGCAGCCGACTAATCGATTATTAGAATAATAATTTTTTGCCTGCTCTAAATAATAATCAAACTTCCGATAAACCAATTAATCGATTATTAAATTTTTTTATCGATACTTCGATTTGATATCGATTATAATATTTATTTTCCTAAATAAGAATATCATCGCATTTTTGTTTCAATTTTAAACGAATAATCGACTCGGCTATAATCGCGTAAGCGGTGTTACGCCAGTAAAGAAGAAGAATCGAATAATAGATTGTTCCCATCCCTTCTTTATCGGATTTCATTAATCGATTATTAAATCTTGCGTTAGCTAATAATCAAATTTCGATAAACTTTAAATCGATTATTAGATTTCAACTCAATATTCTGGAAGCCTTCTATGCGGTATTATTTATTCTGTATAAAATTTTCTGAAGTTTATTAAGAATATAAAGAAATAATATCGCAGAATAATCCATCAGTTAATTTTAATCAAACTTCCAATACTCCTTTAGGTAGCTAATTATCTGAAGGCCGTGCAATTCTATCACTTAGTTAAGCGATCCTTTCTCTACTGGGCTTTCCACCCTACGAAACAAAAAGTGGCATACTTTGACTACCCCTTCCCTTCCACTTGTTTTGTTAGCTTTTATTGCGCCCACTATGTGTTGGCTTATGTAATTAGCGTGACAATGTGCTGGATTATAATGTGTTTGTTGCCTTTTCTAATAGCGCTAATAAAATACAGGACACGACATGTTAGCTATATATAAATTGCTAATTGGCTTAGATTGTGTATCGAAAGTATTATGCATATTTTGTTGCTATAAATTAGCTTTGTTGTTAATTAGAGTTTCATTACTTTGTAATCAAATGTCAAAATAAATAATAATTTATGAGCTGCTAGTTAAAATCTACTTAGGGAATTGGAAAGGTGGGTTTGCTATGTGTGATAGGATTGACAAATTAATAATGGTGCTTATATATAATGATATAGTGCTTGGATTGACAAATTATAGTGATCGGTTTGACAAATTACCAGTGCGGATTATGGTTACGTGTGTACAATTATAGCTACAATTTCGTCATATGATTCGAAGTCAAACTAGTTGTTGTTGAGTGGCCAGCTATTAGAAATTATCAGCACAAAAAAATCAGTACAAAATTGTTGTTGAAACTAATAACGCGTATCACAGGCTTATAACAATACGCAATATAATTTGAAAAAGCTTTGAATTTTTAACATAAATCATACAGTAATGTGCCTACAATTATTAGCATAAATTATATGCTTTCTCACCACACAACACAATCAGTACCTTCCAACTTCTTTCCTCACCTATGAGTACCCTCCAAATTTTAACTTCATTCATTTCTTGACTTCATAAAACATAAATTTGTTTGACAACGCTTTTGTCTTTGCAATAATTCAGCATTTATGTCAGACCTCTCGGAGGATAATCACTGTTCAAGTAGCTATAAATAATGCTAACAAAGCTAAAAATTATACCCTTTATCGGCTGTCTTTTGTTTGGTAATTCTGTAGTTATTTACGACTATGATTGAATGAATAAATTTAGTAATTTGAATAGCAAAGACATTTAGAGAAGCGTCATAAAGGATAAAGAGTTAACAAAAAATATGGATTTATGTAAATATTGTAATCAGTTTAGCACAGTACTGATACAAACATATGTAGGTTCCATATACATACTTATGTTAATATCATCACCTAAAATGGAAAACAAGGTATCATCAAAATAATCGAAACTGATTTTTTATTGTTATTGATTTAGGGGTATGTCTTCTCCTAAGTCCTTTATTTGTTGATATGACATTATCTTCCCTTTCCCAAAACTCTCTGCTGCTATGAGCAGTGCGGTGTGTTTCGCTGTTTGTTTGATCACTAGGAGCAGAAGTGACAAGTTCAGCATGACTTCAAGTGCTGCGGTTGGACAAGCGCGCATTGCCACTAAAGCGCAGACGCAGGCGAGTCTTTTCAGCTTCGATAGTTGAAGGCATACCGAAGACTGCGTTGCCCTCGATGCCCAAGCGACCGCACCATAAGTGACAATAGGCCTTACGATTATGGTATACAGCCACCTGATGATCCCTGCCAGGGATTCCCTGGCTTGCAGCCCCAGGATCTACCGCCTATCGTATGCATATCATGAATGCTTTGGTGTTGTCCGCGTGTCCATTCCACCTTAAGGTTGAGTCTAATGTCCATGCCACCAGGTGTTAGAGGCCTCAAACTCGGAAGAGATATTCGCTTTGTAAAAGGGTTGACGGTTGTTATAGACGGGTTGATATATAACCCTACCGTATTCCACCAACCCTTTATTAGAATTAAGCCCCTTTGAACTATGTTGTAGAGAAGGTTCTAAAATTTACTTCGTGCTATTATGACAATGTTATCGGTATACACCTGGCACCGAATTCCACTGTTTATGTGCAACTCAAGGAGGTCATTTACTACTAGAATCCATAGTAGGAGGATAGTTTCTTAGGTACTAGGATAGAACTCCACCTTGTTAGCTGCCCCTTGTAGGACCAAGACGAATCTTGTTCTCCCCACAGTGATTTCAGTTATTCTAGGTCGAAGTACAGCCTCTATTCATCTGCATATTGGAGCTGTCACGTTCCCTTTCTCCAGTGTCTTGATGACACTTGGGTGGAATGCATTATCAAAAGCACCCTCGATGTCAGAAAAGGCACTTATCGCAACCTTGACATTTTCCAGCTATTTCTGAAGTTCAACCATGAGTTGCCGTACAGCTGCCATATAAACTGAAGAATTGAAACCAAGAAAAAAAATTTTTGTATCCTCTTATGATACAAAAAATGCACCTGTGGAGTGTATTATACTTTTGCAGCCCAAGAAAACGGGGTTTCTGCTTTCAATTTTAAATTAAAAAAAATTCAAATTTCATCTAAGCCGTTCCCTATATTATTTTTGAGTGTATAATTGTGGTTTGATACCGTGGAAATTATTTCAACTTGCACCAACACAGCCTTATCATACTGTACTCTTTTCGTATTATAATATCAAATCATTTGGCCCTTAGGTTTATGACCGCCATTTTGTTTGTTTTAACGAGTTAAGGGCTCAGCTAGTTTTATCTTATTGCAGTCTTTATGATGTGTGTACGTTTGCCAAATACGCACATAAATTCAAATTTATAAACATTTGTACACATACATACGTTTATCTGCCTATAATTTTATGAGCCGGCAACGCCTCGGGTGTATTATTTATTGTTGTTTTTATGGCACAATTCATTGCCTTAGCTGCGAGCGAACTATTTAGAAATACAGCACTGGATATAAACTTATAAATACAGGTTAGACAGATATATACTTATACTTATACTTACATAGACACATATATATATACTTACGTACACATATATATATACTTATATGCCCATAGTGCGAACTTTTCTCTCACAACTTCAACCATTTGCCCTTTCAACTTATCAACTACGCTCTATCGGCTACACTGTTTATTACAGTATTTCCTTAGCTGCCACATCCCTAATACCCGTCGATAAAGTTGCACGGAAGTATTGTCAGTTTATTAGTTTTTATCACCCACTCAACGCCATTCGCCTCCACCCATTTCCTGTCAGCATCCAAACCAATCACCAAACATCATACCAACTGCGAGTGCGCTGCCAACTTGCTATCGCACCGCTGCTGCGGCCATCGTTGGCTTGCTATGCTCGCCAATAGCTATTTGCTGCTTTTTATTAGTTCGCTTGACGTTTTGCTGCACATTTTTATGACCATCTGTTTTGCTAGCGGAGAGTGGATAATCGGATTTATTTTATGCGATTTATGACAGCGATAAATACACAGATGCACACATACATAAATGTATATTCATACACATATATATAAATATATATTCATACACACATTTATATACAAATATATAAGCATATAAATATGTATGCTTAACGCTTAGTTTATATAAGCTAGTGCCGCAACTCGTATTTCTTAATTTGCCTCGCGGGCACACTCTACTTAAGCTGCTCGCGCTCTGAGTTTAATAAATATTTATGTAAAGCATTATGTACTTCATTAAGTGTTGATATAAAATAATATAATAGCTTGCTAACACGCGTGTGTTGCTTGAATGTCGTTTTCAAATATTTCTTTAGTGAAGTTTGATATTTTAGTAGAGTTGTTAACGAAGGGCTAGTCGAATTTTTAATATCAAAATAATCCTCTGAGTAATAAATGAAGCAAAGCTTTAGTTATTAACTCTTTTTTGCAAAATTCGGCGTTAATATAGTAACACGCACCTATAAAATATTACTTTTAAAGACAGTTTCGTGAAGGCATAAAAAATCACTAGCATACTTTTAGGCGTTTTTTAGTTTTGCTTCTGTGTGCTTTTATATTTGTTGTAGATAATTCCCTTCAAAGCAGACCCATTATGAAATTTACGGCTAATAATTCTCTAGTGCCTTTCAACACTCTCGCAGCTATGGAAATACATTTTTTGGCATTGGTTGTGGAAAAGGAGCTTAAAGCTTCTCATATTATTAAAAATTTTCTTATAAAATTTGACAATATTGATCTATGTAACTGCAAAAATATTGCGTTAATGTATAAAGTTTGAATTATTTCAGTTATTATCAAAAATTTGAGTTCGGCGACCCTATAAAACATTTATATATAAATGATCAGCGTGACTTGATTTAGCCATGCTAATAAATTAGTGCCTTAGTTTCTGAGATATTGGTCTGTAATTTTGCATACGTCATTTTTACTTCAAGAAGCTGCTAATTTGTTAAAATTGCCGATAATGGATTACTATAGCGTATAGCTGCCATACAAACTTATCGAATAAAGTCAAGTTCTTGTATAGAAATTTTATTATTTGCAAAGATATCATCACCAAATTCGGCATGAGGTATTTCCTTAGATAACCCTACCATATCGGAAGAAATTGTTTTGATCGGACTATTAAAAGATATAGCTGCCATACAAACTAACCGATCAGAATCATGACATTATATGGAAAACTTTTTTATTTGAAGATATATCAACACGAAATTCGGCAGGAAGTATTTCCTTAGATAACCCTACCACATCCGAAGAAATTGTTCAGATCAGAACACTAGAGCGTAGAGCTGCCCTACAAGCTGAGCGATGGGAATAAGGTTCTTGTATAGAAAACTTTTTTATTTGACGAGATATCTTCATGAAATTTGGCATGGATTATTGTCTGAAATAATGATGCAATTTCTGAAGAAATTGTTCAGATCGGATAACTATATAATACAGCTGCCATACAAAATGAACTTGAAAATTTCATTCTGGTATGCAGAACTTTTTTGTTTGACAAGACATCTGCTTGAAATTATTGCCTAATGCAACGTTAACATATCAGCAGAAATTTTCAAGATCGGATCAATATTTAATATAGTAATAATATAGTGATACAATATTCATATTTTTTTGCCATGAACTCTCTAGTCAAAAAATAAACATTATTTAGATAAATAATGTGTTAAATAATGTAAAAAATAATGTTGTGGAATCATTGAACATTAGGCTACAATACACTAAAACAGAGCCTATTATAAATAAATAAAAATTAAAATAAAAAATAAATTTTGTAATTAATTTTTATATTTACGCCAATTAAAAAAACAAATATACAAAATGATATCTAATTTTGTAAAAAATGCAAAAATTCGCTATAGAATAATTATACTAGTTTCCAGCCATCTTGCTAATTTTGGGTTGCTTAAACCAAAAATAAAATTTTTGAACTCAAATTCATAATCAGGACACCTCAAATACCCCACAGAGCTCTTAGCACATCATTCGCAAATTTTGCTTTCAGATTGTTTGAGTTGTGTCATCAGCAAGCTTCACTTTTAAAGTGGTAACTGTTTTACTCTTTTTTTACGAAAATGTTGCTTTGTAAGATCTTGTTAGGGAGGATCTTTAAAATTTGTGCCTAATATAAATAGCTTCTTTCTATATATTTTCTTTAAAAATTTGAATTTTCAAAACTTTAGGGTGTTATTCAAAGTTTCAGTTCAGTTCAGGAACAGTAGTCACTCTCATTCCATCCACCATGTAAAATGCTATCAACGAGGTAGGCAGATATAATTAATTGGTAACTCATACGCCGTGTTGGTCATAAATCACTCTATTACCCTTACTTGTCATTAAGTTACTCATACGCCACGTTGATCACATGACACTATCACCTTTAGTTATATTGTAGTTACTTATACGTCATGTTGACCAAATACAATATCTCTCTATTACTCTTCCTTGTAATTTAGTTGCTCATACGCCGCGTCGGTGACAATGTGATCCTGTTCGTGTTAAGTAGATCACTCGTACACCATGTGTGTACATTATGTTAAGTATACGAGCATGTGCATAGATGGGAAATATTAACATTTTCGTCTTTCCAAGTTAATTATTTTTTCTTTTATTTAATTAATTTTTCTTGTATTCCTCTTTAGTGATAAAACATATACATATACATATATATCCTTTCAGCACAAACTCTCTGCAGCTTATGTAAATATATTTTCTAGGCCTCCATACAATAACTCCTCAAATCTTACGTTAATTTAATAATAACATTTCCACCAGCTACTTTACGATATTTAACCATAAAAACCAAAATTATTATTTGAAATATGCCTTATTATGCCTGCAATGCGCGCTAATGAAGTGATCACCGGAATAGCTGCAGTTTATGGCCTTAAAAATAATTTCGCCTGCCACTCTAATGATATCTTTATAATTATATAGTTTTCATCTTGCATTCGCGCAAAAGTTCTGCTCATTTGCCCTGCGCCAGTTTAAGAGCTTAATTAATTTGAATGCAAGAATTCGCTCTACTTCAATTAAATAACTTTTATTTGTGTTTTGTAATTTCGGTGAAAGCTTGTCTCGCTTAAATAGAGAACGCACAAAGGCACGGCATAAGCGGAATGCGAAGGTAAATAACTTCTTAGAGAACGCACAGTGAAGGTATGATAATTATAAATGAGCTGACAAACTTGCGGAAATTTCGCAATTTAATGAAAATGTTTATTTTTGCAGTTTAAAAAGAAAAGGAGGGGAAGAAGTGCTAACTATGAAATGAAACTATTATACACTTCACGGGTGCACTTTTTATTGCTTAAAGGTGTATAAAAATGTCTTAATTTTGTGTTTGATCGGTCAGTTTGTATGACAGCTATAAGATATAGTAGCTCGATCTGAAAAATTTTCACGGAGATTGTAGCGCGGTTTTATGTTATGGATCATGCCAAATTTCGTGAAGATATCTTCTTAAATAAAAAAGTTTTCCATACAAAAACTAGATTCTGATCGATCAGTTTGTATGACAGCTATATCTTATAGTGGTCCGATTTGAATAATTTCTTGTGGGACTGTACCGTTGCTTTAGACAATGACTCATGTCAAATTTTGTGAAGATATCTTTTTAAATAGAAAAGTTTTCCATACAAGGTCTGGATTTTGAACGTTCAGTTTGTATGGCAGCTATATGCTATAGTGATCCGATGTGAATAATTTTCACGGAGATTGTAGCGGTGTTCAATAGAGTAACCCTTGCCAAATTTCGTGAAGATATCTTTTCAAATTGAAAAGTTTTCCATACAAGGTCTGGACTTTGAACGTTCAGTTTGTATGGCAGCATTATCTTATAGTCGTCCGATTTGAACTATTTCTTCGGAGATTGTACCGTTGCTTTAAATAATTCGAAACACAAAATTTCGTGAAAATAACTTGTCAAATAAAAAACTTTTTTGTACTACATTTTAATTTTTGTCAGTCAGTTTGTATGGTAGCTATATCCTATAGTGGCCCAATATCGGCGATGCCGACAAATGAGCAGCTTCAAGGAGCAAAAAATATATGTACAAAGTTTCAGACAAGTAAATTCTGTTCATGGTATAAATGTTGCAGTTTCACATTGATATATTAAGCAGCTGTGGTTCAGTTAAACTTTCAGTTAATTATTATGTAGTTTTCCAAATTGGATTCGTTCTTTAACGTTTGGGAAAGTATTTATGTGAAGAATGTGTTATTGTTATTGGAATAACTTAAATTCAGCTCTTTGATTTTTGGAAGCCGCACTTTTTTTCTGAATGCTTATAGCCAAATTAGACAACGAAAGGCGCACTACAATAGCGTACGACTGAACAGCTGCTGAAGTAACTTCCTCTAAATTTGTTGCACAATTTCGGGTAACTGTTCAATAGGTTACTAGGATCTTGACTTTATAGATTGTGTGGTATGCTTATTATAGAGAAGACACTTAAAAATATTGAGTGTAAAAAATTTATGTATGTCATTTCCGGTAAATTGTTATCTAATATATCTGGCTTGTGACCAAAACTAGACAAAAGTACTCGAGTTTTTAGTCTATTAAATCAGGCTTTAAGTCAAAAGTAAACAAAATACTCAATTGTTTTTGTGTTGTGGAGAAACTACCAGAACTTTTTTGTAGCTAAACCTAAACCTGCATTCTTGTATACCTTTCGTCATAATTATTTTTTCTGTCAATTTGTTGATATTTCTATTAGCTTGACTAATTATATATTGCATATACTTTATTGCTCACATAAGTAAGTTATACTCATTTATAACCGAAGTTATGAAGTAACTCAGTGTTGATTTGCGACAATTCACGCGAATCGCTTAAGACCGCATAGCTTACCTTACAGTAATAAGGCAGGAACTGGCATAAATGAAGGCTTTAAAGCTTTATGTGTGAGCCAAAATGTATGCTACGTGATATATAAATACACCCTAAATGTATGCTACGTGGTATATAAACAACCCTAAATGTATGCTAGGTGCGGTGCGCAATTAAGTCACAGCCCAAAAGTAGGCAGTACACGCAAATAGGCAATTTATTTGATTTGCCTGGCGGAATGCGCGACATAGATCATTTTAATTTATTTTTTACTCGCTTTTTATTGTTAATACGACTTTTATTTGCTTTTTTATTTTGTTTTGCCTTTGTATTAATATTTTTTTTATTTTTTCATTTTTTTTTTTATATTTTTGTTTATATTTTTTTACTTTTTTTTATATTTTTTTACTTTTTTTTTATATTTTTTTTTATTATTTTAGTATATTTTTTCACTTTTTTATTTTTTTTTTATTGCCTTCTTTTATTCTTTCCAGGCAGAAATTGCAAATTTGTACTTTGCTTTACGAGCTGCCATTTCTGATGACGGAAACGCTGCGTACAGCGCACGCAATTCAAAGCGAAATGTGCCTTACATCAAAAAAAGTACCGTTAGAACATGTTTGATATGTAAAAAAATCATATTAATGCCGGCATGTCGGATTGCTGTGAAAATGTGGAAATCATTAAAGGCAGCTTTGATTGCCACAACTGGCGTCAGTTGTTTTGGCCTACGCGGAGACCCCTGCAGCGTGCTCAGGTAGCTGTTGGCAGTTGTCTTTGCCGCAATAAATTGCGTGTTGAGTTCAAAGTGAGTAGTCAATGAAAAATTTAGATTAATAAATATTATGTATTCACAGACAAATATATTATTTATACGAGTACATTCTCATGTCTCATCTCCCAAAGAAAAGCTTAAAGACAAAATATTTAAATTTTTGTAGAAACAATTTTTTTTTTTTATTTTTAAGAACATAAAATGTTTAATGCCAATATTTTTACTTGCCATCAACAATATTTCAAAAGATTAACAAATCACGCGCCTGCAAGTATGCTACGCCATTAATTGTATTATAAAAAGCAGTTCATACATTTTCACGACAATGTTAAAAGCAAATGGCTTTTACAGCCCATAAACAACTTTGCTTGTAAATCATAATAAACAAAATGCCAGGAAATCGGCGTTTTATGCTTTGAAGGCGCAATGATTTGTTGTGTGAGTAAATATTTGACAAAAACGCTCTTAATTGTTAGATAAGAAGCATAAAAGTGAAAAATATGGCGGAAAAGTTGTTTAAGTCGTTATACCTTTTAGTACTTGCATATATGTATGTTTGTTTGTTCATATTTCTTCAAAAAAAGTTTTGCATACATTTATGGCGCACAAAAGTATGCTAATAAAATGCATTTGTGAGAATTTGACTCTTCTCTATACTTACTATTGCTATTTAACGATCCAAAAGGCGTTAGTTTGTCAAAATTCTTTTTCTCGATTCTCTTTATTTAAATTTGTTTGAATTATAAGATGATTTACAAAAAATTAAAATTTAATTTTAATTTAATTAAATTTTTAAAATCTAATTTTTGATCTAATTAAATTTTAACTACAAATCTTATTTTTAATCCTATTGAAGTTTTAATCCCAAAATCTAATTTTTAATCCCAACTTGGAATTCCATTTATTTATATTTAATCCAAAAATCTTATTTTTAATCAAAACATTGGACTTAGAAAACTAAAATTTAACTATTAATCCAAAAATCTAACTTTTAGTCCTTACTTAGAATCCTAATTAAATTTTAGTCCCAAAACGTAATTTTTCAGCCCTTTTAACTTTTGGCTCAAAAATCTGATTCTTAATCTCAAAGCCGAATGTTTAATCCCGACTTGGAATCTTGTTTAATTTTTTGTCCCAAAATGTAATTTTTAATCCCTTTTATCTTTTAGTCCCAAAATCTATTATATAATCCCAAAGTCTAATTTTTAATCTCAAAACCAAATGCTTAATCCCGACTCTGAATCTTATTTAAACTTTAGTCCCCAAATGTAATTTTTAATCTCTTTTAACTTTTAGTCCCAAAATCTAATATTTAGTCCCTAAATCTAATATTTAATCCCAAAATGGAATTCTTAATCCCAAAACCGAATGTTTAATCCCGACTCGGAATCCTATTTAAACTTTAGTCCCAAAATGTAATTTTTAATCTCTTTAAAATTGAGTTCCAAAATTTATTATATAATCCCAAAACCGAATTTTAATCTCAAATCTAATCAAGTCTAATCCAAACATCGGAATAAAAAATTAGAATTTGTATTTTAATCTCACTAAATTTTAGTTTAACTAAATTTTTAATTTAATTTTTAATCTTAATCAAGTCTAATTTTTAATCCCAACATCGGAAATAAAAAATGATTAATTAATTTTTAGTCCCAATTAATTTTTAATCTCAATTAACTTTAAATCTCGAATTAGACTTTCAATGTTTAATCTCAAAATCTTTGATTAAAAATTAAGTTTTAATTTTTTAATTCCTTGGTTGTGATTAAAAATGAGGTTTTTTAAATTAAAATTATTTGATCTAAATATAAAGATTTAATTAAAATTAAATTTTAAATCAATTCCAAAATTCACAATCATGGTCCCAATATATATATCGCAATTTTTCTCAAGCATTTTCCCGGTACTACAAAACTCGTCTATTCTCATATCAGCGCAAGAGTATTCCATTAAAATCCGTTACTTAACTAATTCTTCGTCGCTTTTGTAGGAATTTACCATTGCTTTCCATTTCTGTAACTCTTAAAACTCGTCTCATAGCTGCCTAAAGTCAACTTAAGCTCAGCTATGTTAAATTCCGTTACTGGGTTTCATTTCGAACATTTTCGTGCAGCTTGAACGTTACGCACCGGCTACTAACGCTATATTGGTTCTCCTCAGTGTATTAGCATCAGTATATGATAAGCACTCAGCCCTATGTATGTACCTCATACATACTAATGCTTATCAATTGGGTGCCACATTTTTAATTTCATCCTCGCCCTTGTGAATCACGTCGACATACATGTACCAGAAATGCTATCAGAAATGTGTTGACTAGCGCAGCTAGCACGTTGCGGTGAAAGAAGCAACACCAACTGCTTCTTCAAAAGCATCATCAGCCATATTATCGGCAAATACCATCTTTTTGTTGCCTAGTTTTAGGCGCAATTTCAACTCTATGCTGCTGTGGTCTGCAGCGCGCCATTTTGTAGCCGTTTACTCGGCACTGCATACTAGCCATCGCTCGTGCTAATGCTACAACTGTTCATTATTGTTGTTGTGTTTGTTGTGCGAGTGTTGTTTATGCCTTCTAATCTCGCAAATTGAAAACACATCTCGGTGAGTGTTGCCCGAGTGTGTGTTGAGATTGTATGGTCATCTGCTCGGTGTGCAATGGCATTGCTACAACGGCATTTGTAGCCTTTTCACCTCTTCGTTGCTGAGTTCCTTTTTCATTGTCATCCTTCATGCTACTTTACATTTGTATGGAGGCGCAAATAGCTTTGGTTGGATGTGTGTGCGCATTTGTGTAAGGTAGATCAGTGTATCTACATCAAGCTTTCGGTTTGCTCTCCATTAATCTAGCGGTAGTTCATTGGCCTGCCTATGAATGGCCGTCGCATTTTCTCATTCAGTTTTTATGCTGGAGTATTTTTTTCTCCTCTAAGGTCCTAACTTAATGGAAAAGTAATATACTTGTAGCTGAATGGTAAGCTATTTTTTAGCATGTTGTTATATGACTGAATTTGTTGCCTTTTTATTTCCGTCTGACTTACATAATTTAATGTGTAGCTATTGCTTCGTGTCTTTTAAATCACTCGTGTTGTAGACCAGCCCAGCAGTTTAAAGCGCAATAACTAAATACGCAAAGGCAGTACCAAAGTTATCTAGTATAAATCAACAATAGAGAGTTAAATCTGTTGAAATTTATACCAGTTTCTAAGTTTACCAAACCCAATAATTTATACCGGTTTTGTTTATTTAATTTTACCAGTTTTTTATGTTTTTTGCCAGTTTTGTATTTTATGCCACTTGCTGAAGTTAATACTAGTTCGTTGATTACAACCAGTCGCTTACCAGTTTATAAATATACAGCAGTTGCTAAGCAGTATACCTGTTCCATAATTTATGCAAGTTGTTAAGGTTTATACCAGTTAAGCTAATTTATACCAGTTTTGTTTTCTCTGTTAAGTCATTACAGTAAGTACAATAATCGCTTGCTATTCTTACCGCTGTTCGATTATATCTGTTTATTTGATTGAAGCCGGTATTTTTTTAATACCAGTTGCTAATTAACTAAAACCACTCTACGTCTTATATGAGTTCAATATTTTCTACCAGTTGCTAAGTTTTATACCAGTTTCATAATCTACACCGGTTGTTGAGATTATACCAGTTACAATAATTTATACTAGTGTGTTTTATTTTATATCTCATTAAAGTGAGAATAATAACCGCTTGTTGTTCGTATCGCCGTTCAATTAGATCTGTTTTTTTTATGGAAACCGGTCTTTTATAATTTATACCAGTTCCTATGTTTTAGTTTGTTTTACCAATTTCAATGATTAAACCTTTTCGTAGGTTTATGCTGGTTTTATCAATTTACACTTTGTTGTTTTTCAGTGTTATACCAGTTCACTAATTTATACCAGTTGGTAAATACTAGTGTTTTGTTTTATACTAGTCGAATTGATATATAATAATGTATTGTATTTGTACAAGACTTTTTGTCTATCCCAGTATGTTTGATTTATACCAGTTTCTTCTATTTATACAGTCTTTTCGTTTTGTACTAGTCCGTTTTATTTATATCTGTTAATTTTGATTGATTTACACTGGTATCTTTTATGTGTTACAGTCTCCTTAATTTATACCAATTTCTGTGAATCAGTTTCTCAAACACAATTACTTCAGTAATTTTTATTAGTTTCTCAGACTTATATTAGTTCACTAATTTATACCATGTTTGGTTTATACCGTTTCAATTGATTTGTAACATTGTGTTTAGTTTGAACTAGGCTATTCTATTTATTGTATTTATAGCTGTTAAATGATTTATACCAGTAATTTTATTTTATACTTTTTTTGTTTTAAACCAGACATTTTTGCCTTTATAAATTTCGTAGACTTCCACTAGCATGATTTACTAATTTCTCAAGTACATATCGGTTTCTTAGCTTTATACCAGTTTCTCAAACATATCAATTCTTAAATCTATATCAGTTTTTCAAATACAAACAGTTTTTTTAGATTTATACCAGTTGGACAAACATATACCAGTTTCTCAATCATATACCGGTTTTACAGATTTATACCAGTTTCTCAAACCAGTTTCTTTCATTTACACTAATGTCTTTATACTCTTCATATCCGTCTCTTTGAAAAATACAATAGCTTTGTTCGATTCGCCTATATCGAACATCATTCTCTCGATGCTGGAAATGGTGAAGGGTTTGACAGATGAAGTCACGTAAAGTCCATAAGTGGATTAAGATAAAATAATAATTTTTGGTTTCCACTGGACTGGTATAGATAAGCTTAAGCACACTAGTACCAATATGAGTACCAGTTCGAGTAGTACGAATCACACTAGTTCCACTGATTCTTTTTCTGTTTTCGTAATATTTAAATCTCTCATTTAAAACCATTCATTTTCTCCTACATTTCCTACCTATCCTTTCCAATCTCTACAAATCTACTTCTGGGTGGTTGAAATTTAAATAATAATAAACTCATGTTATGTCCAATTATAACTTCATTTAAATGTTTATGTATATGTACGTGGGTGCAGGTCCTTGTGTGAATCCAACAGAACGCAGTTGTGCACTTTATTACATGTGTGTTTCGGTGCGTGGCGCCGGCTGAAAGTGAGCATGTATATAGTATATCCTAAGGTAAAGGACAGCATAGTGGCCTTGCGATATACGGGATTTGAGGGAAATGTGTGCACCTTTTCGTTTTTCTTTGTCACTGCAGATAAGCTCGTAGTAAATTTAATTGTAATTTAAATTGTGTATTTGTAATCTAAAGGTTAAAAGGTATTCTATGTAAAGGAAACTGTGGGAATTTTCTCAAGCTGTGGCAGGTGACTAACTACTTTATTAGAATATGCAAATTAAAATAAATGAGTTGGCCTTGCTTCGAACGGAAAGGCTTTTATAGATTTCAGAAAATGTGACTTTTGGAGTTGTTTTTTTGAATCGAATATATAAATCTGTTCTATATTTTTTTTGTGAATTGTAATCAAAATGTTTTAAAAGGATTTTGTAATACAAGAACGGCTCGAAAAGTACTTTGGCTCACCGACCAGTGGCGACAGACCTGTTAATGCCTGTGTAAGTGAACTTGTCCCCAGATTTCGGAACAGTGGAGAGAGATCAGATGTGCAGAAAACGGCTCTTACAGCAGATAAAGTGTCCAAGGTCCACGATCCCATATTTGCAGAGCCATCCAATCTACCAGTTAAAGGTGCGCTAAAGAGCTAAGACATCTTTAAATATTTTGTATGAAAAAAATGTATGCATGTGTCGTCGCCATGCCGTAATTTTGAGACCGTGTGAGTAAACAGTATACAATTTTTCCTTCGGAGATCTTACACGTGATCTTGGTGAATCCCTTAAGGCATTCTGTCTCACGCTGATCCGAATATCAGCATTTTCGGAGATTGCATTGTATACGAACGGCACTTTTGGCAATCTCATGCGCTATTTCGCTTCGTAGAATTCCTTGGTAGCTACGATCTATAAAGTACTTGGTGGAATAAGATTACTAAGACCTTAATGTTGCGAAATCTGAAAGCCATGTAAACTAAATGTAATGCTTTGGGTTTGGTTTGCCATGTTTTATACCAGTTCATATAAATTTTGTTAACTAAGGCCACTTTTGTGTTTTAAACCAGTTTAGCGTTTTATACCAGTTTTATGTTTTATACCAGTTTAGTGTTTTATACCATTTAGTGATGTTAATGCCAGTTCATTAATAAAAATCGGTCGCTATATTTTATACCAGTTTAGAAATGTATGTAACTGTTATAAGTTTTATACCAGTAGTTTCGGGTCTCTATAATTGGAGACAAAAACTAAAGCTTAGTTGTTTAGTTTTTGGTGAGATCAGAAATTGTACATTCGGGAATTTAAAAGCTTTGCAGCTTTGCTGGATGCTGGACCAGTCTTCTTACTTCATTATTGATACACGTTTATTCAAAGAATGTAGTGTTATCTATATTAAAAGTCGGTCTCCAACGCTTGATGTTTTTTTTGTAAGAAAGTGTTACTTCTAAGAAATTCACTGACTAGTCAGCTTTGGCTTTTCAAACTGCTACTCCTGGAACTTTAGCTACTAACTACCACTTCACCGCCAGGGCTAACACTGCTTTCTCTCTCTTCCCTCATTTATTCACTATAATTTAGTTGCATGTAGTGCCGCATCACTTTAGCAAATTCCATGCTTTATTATCCATAATCAAGTGCTATTCATATGCGGCGTCCTGACATTCATGTGAGCATGATTTCCCCGCTCCCACCCGCTCTCGCGCGTCAATTGACTAATAACACTAATGACACAACTCATAATCAACGGGGCAGAGTTGCATTTCAGGCAAGTTAATAGACAAACAGCGCACAAAAGCAAATGCAGTCAACTGGCAGCTAACCAACAACGACAGCAACAACAATAAGGTATTCAGACAGCCGCCTAGCCATATTGGCTACTCTCAATCAACCTTATGCATTCATTCAACCTTCCAATCATCCATTAGCTACAGCGCATTTCATTACAAAGCCATTAAATGGGCTGACTAGCAGCGATATCCTCGAGAAGCAGCAATATACTGTAAACAAAAGTACACAAACGCACATCTACAAACATATATGTATATTGCATATGTGTATAGTATGTGCTGGTGGACAGCAGAGTCATACTTTAATCACTTTTACGAGCTGTTGTTGTTGCAACAAGCGCTGTGGCGGCACTATGAAAGAAACTTGCAGCAATTTGTTGTTGTTGCAATTTTTATTGTTATTGTTTTTGTGGTGGCTTTTTAATCAGCCAAACAAGAGCTATCAACGCAACGGGTTTAGTTAACTAATACCCAGTCGCAGCCACAAGCGATGAGAGCACAAGCGAAGCAGCTGAAGGAGCTGTTGACATGCTTGTTGATATCTATGCATGTGTATGTGTGTTTGTTTTGCAAGTAAAGCAAAGAACCGCTCAGACGCTAGCTAGTTGTTGCATATTAAGTTTATAGCGCTTGTGTAAGCATATAAGCAAACAACGAGCAACGCTGGCGAAGACGTTAACAACATTGATGCCAACTTGAGTGTTAGGTCCTGTCTGCAAGGGCTTAGTTTATGGCTTAGCGAACCTTACATTTTATTTTCATTAATATGAACTTACAGCCGAGCAGTTGCACTAAAGAGTTGTTTGTGTATGCATAAGTAGTGTATATAACAAGGGAAATAGTGAACTACGGTTGCATCCAAGTTAAAATACCCTTCACAAATTAAAAAGTTGTGTTTGTAGGTTGTTAATTTTGGTCGGTCTGTATGATCGGTTTGTATCATAGCCATTTGAGGATATATATTGTCAAATAAAAAAGTTTTCCTTACAAGGCATTGATTTTGAGCGGTAAGTTTGTATGACAGCTATATGCTATAGTAATCCGATATGATCCATTTCTTCGGAGATTATAACGTTGCCTTAAACAATAGTAAATGCCAGTTTTCGTCAAGATATCTCTACAAATAAAAATGTTTTCCATACTCGGACTTGGTTTTGAACGTTCAGTTTGTACGGCAGCTATAAGCTATAGTAGTCCGATTTGAAAATTTTTTTCAGAGCTTATAGTTATAGCTATGAAAATAATTCATGCTGAATTTCGTGAAGATACCTTGTCAAATAAAACATTTTTCCATACTCGGGCTTGGTTTTGAACGTTCAGTTTGTATGGCAGCTATATCTTATAGTATTCTGATCTGGACAATTTCTTCGGAGCTTATAGCTATAGCTATGAAAATAATTTATACCGAATTTCATGAATATACCTCGTCAAATAAAACATTTTTCAATACTCAGACTTGGTTTTGAACGTTCAGTTTGTATGGTAGCTATATGCTATGGACGTCCGATCTAAACAATTTCTTCAGAGCTTATAGTTATAGCTATGAAAATAATTCATGCTAAGTTTCGTGAATATACCTTGCCTAATTAAACATTTTTCGATACTCGGACTTGGTTTTGAACGTTCAGTTTGTATGGCAGCTATATCTTATAGTATTCTGATCTGGACAATTTCTTCGGAGCTTATAGCTATAGCTATGAAAATAACTTATGCCGAATTTCATGAATATATCTTGTAAAATAAAACATTTTTCCATACTTGGACTTGGTTTTGAACGTTCAGTTTGTATGGCAGCTATATGCTATAGTGATCCAATCTGTACAATTTCTTCAGAGCTTATAGCTATAGCTATGCAAATAATTCATGCCGAATTTCGTGAAGATACCTTGCAAAATAAAACATTTTTCCATACTCGGACTTGGTTTTGAACGCTCAGTTTGTATGGCAGCTATATGTTATAATGGTCCGATATCGTCGTTTCCGTTATATAAGCAACTTCTTAAGAAGAAAAGAACGTAGGCAAAATTTCTGATCGATATCTCAAAACCTCAGGGACTAGCTTGCGTATACAATGACAGCTGGATGGGCACACAGAAGAACATGACTAAATCGAGCTCGTCGTCCCGATTATTTATGTATATGTGTATGCGTCTTCTTAACTTCGTGGCATACTTAATATACCCCGTTCAGGGCATAAATATCTAACTCCGCCTTCCATTTGTTGCTCGCTTCTTGTTCTCGCTGTTTATCTTATGTTGGCAATGTTGTCAAGTTCCATATTACCAACTTTTTGTTGTACTTTTTGTGTTGATTGCAAGTCTTGCATTACTTACTTGTTAGTTGTTTGTTGTGTTTGCTTTTGTTGTTATATTAAAGTGCCACTCAATGCAGTTCGCTGTCAACAATAATGCTCAAGTCGGCAACTGTGCAAGTGGCTTAGATATCCTTATGATACGCATAGTCATAGTAAGTAGGCTTGCTAGCTAGTTGGGGAAAACAAAAACAAACAATAACAACAATAATAATAGTCAGTAAAGGAGCGAGGCTTTGCTTACATACAGTCTGCGTCATAATGTTGTAGAAGGTCAAAGTGGAGAGGTTTGAATTTCGAGCATTTGAGAGGCAGGAAAAATTAGTGATACATTTTTTCGGTTCAAGGATACTTAAGAAGACCCAGAATATATAGAAAGATTCAGTATAATTCAGAAAAATGTATTCTTAAGAAGCTATAGAAAGCTTAAATTGGATATAATGTTAAAATTTGTTTCGCGCTTTCTGTAACCTCCCGTACTTATTGAATAGAACTGCACAGGCCTTCTCTATACCTACAACTTCCGCTTCGACGATGCAGGCTGAGTTTGGTAGTCGGATATAGAGAGAGCTTCCGAGATCAATGGAGCATACACTCGTTTCTACTCCGCAGTCCATTCTCGACCCTTCAATATATTGTAGATAAAGGTTGCATCATCCTCTAATTTTTGAGCCAAGGCTGACCTAAATACCATAAATATTTTCTAAATATATATCATCCTTCGACCAAAAAGTAATGTAACCTATACTCTCCGATCTGGAATATCCCTCATAAATGTATAAGTTTTACACACTCCAGCATTCTAAGTCCTAACGCCAATCCTATTATCCTTTCAAGTACCTCTCTCTATGCATATTTCTTTATTTTTACTAACATTACTGCGACTACATTGTTGTAAGCCGGCGAGTATATAAATTTTATGCTGTTAATCCCATTAAGTGTATTGCTGTTCAACACACAACACAAGGCACTCGGCATATGCTTGAAATTCTACATACATACATAGATATATAAACATATACACTGTGCTCCACTGCGGCCTATCATGCCACGTCAGCAACATATTGCCGCAACTTAATAGCTCGCCAGCCACAAAGGCAGCGCGGCATGCTGCAAGTACGCATTGTGCAACATGTCGCCATTTGGCTAATAAGTTACGAGCCGCAGTTGTAGGTTTGCTTGAATATGCTTGCAACGTCTGCCAGCTGCCACACCATGCCCGCCACTCCAGCTTTCAATGCATATTTGTTGTTGTTTGCCTTTATTTTTAATGTTGGTTTTGCATCCATTCATTCCTTTACGTCACAATTGTTGCTGCTGTAGCTCGTTGTGGCTTGCCACAAGACATACACGAAGCAAACGGTCGGCCACATGCATCTCGCGCTCATCAGTGGTCGATATCAATTCGAACAGTTGCCAGTCATTCGGCGTCTATCTAAGTAAGTGAGGAAAGTAGGCTGCGTCTTGGTAGTTGGAGTGGCATATAGCCTGCGGGTTTCTGGGTGAGCTGTCTGAGTGTCATTACTTATCGCCTGTCTGCATTGCCAATGATATTGGTGGTTCTTTTGCTTGCGGCATCGCTGAGATCGTGGCGGTTATATGTGAGTGCGTCTCTACCAGTCGTTGGATCTACATAATACTCATTGGGGAAAAAAACGTGTGTAATATGATGATAATTTGGTAATTTTAATAAAATTACTTCCAAGGCCACTGTCTAAAGTCTAAGTTTTTAAGATAATCATCATTGAGCATTAGTAGGACCAAGATTTTCAGTTTCTCCGACATGCTTTCCTGTACTAAGACCGGCTGGAAACTAATAGCATCTGTATGACTTCTGCAGCTCGAAGATCTCGGTCAGTTTTGATTATTCCCAAAATTCCAGCCTAAAAGTTCTGCTGGCATCGATAGAAAGGAAGCTGGTTTCTCACTACATTACTGTTCAGTTTTTACGTCCTAATTGGTGCCCTCGGTATGACACTGAATATCATAGCACTAAATATCACACATAATATATTCCAGAACGTTTTCGCTGCACGACTACATCACCATTTATTCCGAATTATTTAAGCGATCTCCTATGGTCACTAAAGGCTACAAGTTTAATCCTAGTGCGTTTAGATGGTACTGACAACTGCATCAAGCAGATAGTTGAGTCTACTCCATAAAATCTGAGTAGCTTCAGCAGTCCGAAGATCTTCTGTTGGGGTCGATAGAAAGGAAGTTGGTTTCTCACTTCAGAAGCTCAGCTAAACTTTTCTGTTTCAGTTGATACTTCCTATTTGAAGCCCACGGTATGACACTGAACTTCACATGACAAATATAATATTTTCCAGACCATCTTCATCACCATTTATCCTGAATTATATTAAGTGCTTTAGCATGGTCTCCAGAAGACTACAAGTTTGATCCCAGTTCGTTGAGTTGGTATCCACAAATCTCACTAAGCACATAGTTGAATATATTCCATCTGCTTGATATGCAAAGATATAATTACATTAAATAATAAACTTTGTCCTTCCGGGACTTGTTGTGATTAGTAATTCAATAGCCATCTGTCCGAATATTTTGTTCGCGGCTATGGACTGTAATTACAGAGAATTTACCGGTTGTCGATTAAGTTTTATACTCCATTTGTTCCAAGAACCCTAAGGAAGCTACGAATCTACCGGTAGTATTGACTTCAGACATTTATTTCTGACGATAGGTTAAAAACTAGATTTCAAGAATCATAGAGACCAAAGCTTATTTATTTTGAAAGAGAATGAGTGGGAAGAATAGAAAAGGAACCTCTAGAACTCACTTAATCCCCGCTCGGGTGGTAAGGTTCGGGTTGTCATCGAAGTCATTTCACGGTAGGCTCAGAAAACGTGCTATTTGTACGGAAAAAAAGGTGTTAGATGAGTGGGGTTTGTTGGGCATGCAAGGAAGAGATTAGAGTCATGTAGCGATTCATTGCATGTTGTACATACATTTGGTATGTCGCGGAGATGGTAAATAAGTAGGACTTTAGCCTGCTACAGGATCCAGAGCGAAGTTGCGCAAAGGTTACTCTAGGGGCTCGCAGCAACTCGAGCTCCACGTCTGCAATGATTGGTGGTCTGATTCCAAGTACGCCATTTACTGATAGGGATTCGGTAAAGTTATTGATGGCTTCACTGTGAATGGCAGTCAGTGCGTTTCTAGCTTTCTTCCGTACGAAGTCGGCTTACTGGCATCATGTAATCCTTCGGAGTGATGTATTACGACACGTCTGCAGGCGACTATATCGATGCAGCGTAGTTTACGACCTGCCGGCTGATTACCTTGTATGTTTCTTTGTCCGATCTTGTGCTTACTTCGTGATTTGACTTCTACTTTTTTGGGCCTTAGACTCTTCGATGTCCAAATTTCTTCTCCAGGTTAGAGCGGGTCGACTTTTTCGTCGGCTGCATTGTGGATTTTCTTTTGAAATCTTTTGCTCGCAGAAATGTTTGGTTTGTGTGAGACCATAAGTCTGCTTCTGCTTCACCTGATCTCTCCAACGAAGTGGAGGTCTTCCGCTTCCTCTGCTGCCCCCAAGCCAAGCAGAAAACAGCCGTGTTATTTGTCGGACCTCTTTTCACGGGTCTTGTTCAAGTTTTTTCGCATGATGAATATCTGGTCATATGTTGATTTTCTAGACCTAAGGCACACTGATAAGGTCAAAATAGTTTGGTGTCGATGGGCTTCAATCTTCAGTACCAAACGGTCGATATAACCTTAAATGCGATGCTGAGGAGGCTTATCTTACGGTAGTTGGCGCAGGTTGTGGAGATTGAGCAGGACACACTTAAGTTCCAATCATCGGGCATGGTTTCATCCGGCCACATTCTACAAAGAAGCTGATGCCCTCTCTTTATCAGTTCTTCGCCCCCGTATTTAAATAGCTCGACTGGCAATCCATCGGCCCCCGCCGCTTTGTTCTTCTTGAGACGGGTAATTGCTATTCGACCTTCTTCATGGTCGGAGAGTGGCATGTCTGCTTCATCGTTATCTACTGGGGACTCGGGTTCACCATCTCCTGGTCTTATGCTTTCATTGCCATTCAACAGGCTGGAGAAGGGTTCCCTCCATATTTTTGGTATGCTCTGAGCATCAACTATTTATTATTACCTAACTTTAAAATATGTGATAAAAATGTCGGAAGCCCTTTTCAGCTCTACAGCTTTGCAATTAACCTGTTTAAACACCTAAATTTCCTCGCAATTAGTAAGAGTTCCACTTGCTCACGATCTTTTGCACAACCAACTGAATGAAAACATTTTCGCACCGTAAATTTTCTTACCGCTGCCGTGTCAAAGAGGTTACTTTTGATTAAAAGCTGTCATATGACACTTCTGACTTTTCGCAATCGTTCAACAACTGTATTCCGTGCTACAACTGTGCGTTAGCCAAAAGTTTTAACGGCTAGCCAACATATTTGCTTTTCGTCAGTACAGCAATGCTATGCAAACACATCCTAATCACAACGCCCAAACGAAGACGCAGTCTTTGGCACCTCTGACCCAAAGGAAAATATGCGCAAACCACAAGTCCAACAAACTGGCTAGGCGGTCGGCGCACTGGCTTTGACGCTGGTTGCATGCTGATAGCTGGATAGAGCAGTTAAAGGCCGCAGTGGCTGGTGTTGGTCTTACTACAACCTGAGCTGTAGCGCAGTCTGCGTATGTGCGGTTGCAATGAAGACTGCTACAGGTAGATATCTCACAAATACCGACAGTAACCGACAATGCCGCACCCAGTTGGCAGTTGGGTACGGAAGCGTAGATGTGTTAGCAGTTGGAAGCAACGGAGGAACCGCAGTTAATGGAGGAGGCACAGGTTGGGGAGGCGTTGAGACGTCGTGTGGCAGGTGCAATCAAGGCAACATGGCCAAGGTGCAATGAAAGACAAACTCGTTAAGCAGCAGCAGCAGCAGCAGCGGTGGCATATCAAACTTAAACTCTGACCGCAAAAGTCGTCGTCTCATCAACGACGCAGAGCGCTGTGTGCTGTGACCAGGTCACAAGCAGGAAAATCAAAGAAAAAAATGGCACACAAGCGTAAAACCACAAGCGCAAGTCCACTCGCCATTAGATACCCCACGGCTGTTGTGGCGCTGCTACAATGGTAGTGGTGGCAGAGCACCAGCTCGCAATGACGACAATGACGTCCATGACCTCTACCGCCTCGGGTGCAGGTAGGTTGTACCAACAATCAATTACAATTGCGCGCTGCATCTCTCGCCTGCTGTGTGTGAGTGTGCAACAGTAAGTGCCGCAGCAGCAACAAAAGCAAAAACGCAACCGCAGCCAGTAGCTTTAATAGCAGACCAGCAAAGAAGTGTGGGGAAAAACGCAAAGACGAAAAAAAATTGTGAAAAAAATCTGGCAGCAATTTTTATGCAAACGCCAGTCGGTCGTTCGCAGCGCGTGCACCCTCCGCGCCAGCTGGTGTTAATGCTACATCACGGCGCTGGTAGCCGTGCAGCGCCTAGCAGCTGGAAGCATAGGTCGTCGGCGAGGTTAATTTCACTCGCTGCAGCGCGGCATGTCGTCCATACTCGTGTAAATGCAACGTGCCACAATTGCTAGAAACACAAAAAAAAAAAATAAATATATATTTATGGCGTGTTTGTGGGTTCAGCCACGTTGTCCAGACAGCAGACAGCCGCAAGCTATACATGGAAAAAATTGGTTGGGGGAAAAACGAGATACATAATAAGTAAAAAATATGTGTAGTATAAAGAGGAAATGTTGATAACCTAAGCCAACACAATCAGCGCAGGTAAGACTGCAGCAACAATGCGTGACAGTCAACAGCCGATAGTAGCCCAAGGCAGATAGTAGTAATTGTCTAACAGTGGGATGACAGAAGTTAAAATATAAATATAATTTGTATTGTGCCATATGTGAAAATATGTGGCAACTACTTTTAAACGAACTGAAGACGAAGTCTTGCATCGCAGAGCCTTCTTTCAATTACCTATATCAACGAAGTTAGATTATTACTCAAATCAGTTCGGATTGCTACGACTTCAATTACCTATCCAAACGGGGTTAGTTAGTTCTTAAAATCCGGTTCAATGCCGGTAACGTAGGTTCAGCTGTGGTGGAAATTCGTCTACTCTCGTGAATAGAAGGTCCATGGCGAAGCCGTGCCTCGCAGTTTCCTTTTAATTACCCATATCACCAGGGACTTCAGTTAGTTAGTTCTTAAAATCCGGTAACGTAAGACCTGTGGTGGAAATTCCTCTACTTTCGAGAATAAGTAGTCCATGAAATACTTTTGCATCAGGAGATAAGTCTCAGAAATCGCAGCCGTCGGTTTCTAATAGTGGAACCTATCTCAAATCGAGGAGACTACAGGAAATATATAGAGCAGGGAAACAATGGATCTCTTGTGCATTTGTCCCGCATTGGCAAGACTACGCTGTAAGCCTCTGGAGTTCCCATGGTATGATACACCGAAGGAGGTATCGATAGTGAGGCCGCAGGATGTCTACTCCTCTTGGACCTAGCGCCTGAACTCCATCTGGTATCGCGATGGAGCAATACTGGTGTATGCGTGGCATATTTGTCTACCAGGTTGACCTTACCTTACCGAACCTAACCTATTGCAGCTCCTCTTGAAGCTACTTATTTCAATCGTTGGTGCTTACGCCGGTGCCAACGCTCAAAAGTTCATTGAACCTTATCAAAATATAGCCTTCCGATATCCGATTAACGACCTGTTTACCTTTTTTCATCGTCCATGCATCTTCATTCAAATTTATTCCAAGAATCATAAAAGTACTCTAGTCGGATTTTGATGTTCTGGTGGTATAATACCGCCGAGTTGTCAGCCCTTTGCCAAAGAAATTTCTGGTGTCGTTCCGGTTTGGCTTAGAAAAACGTGGGTATCTTCATCGCCCTATCTAGTTTATAAAGAAAGTATCCGGATTATGGGATAGCACCGGTTTAGTCCAGAATGAAATGGCTTGATTTTCGTTGATTGCTTGGTCGAAAAAAGAAGCGAAGGAGTGTCAGACCGCAAGCGGCCGCACTTAGGCCGATATTAGATCCAATGTGTTCCCAGATGGTAATCAAATTAAACCTTTTCCAACACCTCAGTAAATTTGGTAAAGTATCCCAACTGTCTAATGGCTCTTAAGTGGAAGCATTGATAGCCATAAAATATACTATATTCCACTGAAGGCTGGGCATTCAAAAAAATAATGTTCCAGCGTCTCATCAACCTCCAAATATGTTATATCAAAAGTAGGCACCCTGCGATGACTCCCACAACGTAACTAAGCTCCCTTTTGCTTAGAAATAGAAGCTTTTTGGTCTGTCCACTATCAAAACTACCGCAAAGTAACCTAACCTTGAAGAAGCTGAGTGATCTGCACAGCTTAGAAGAATTGTGTACCCATCTGCACCCGAGCGGGTTTATTCGGCTGCCTTTCCTTCTAATCCCTTATGACCGGCTATTAAGATGCTATTAACCGGTCTATCTACTGAGAGTCTAGTTAGTTTTCTGCTTGCATACTTAACTTAACGTAGTGAGACTTTGTCTCAGCGCTACGTACTATATATTCTTAATGGATCTCTTTTCTTGGTCGCATTGCCGATTTAGTCTTAGTGCCTTAATACGTTGACTATGAGACCATGTCCGTAGTGAATCCGACTCTGGTTCTAATAAAATCATGAGGCCCCTGTCCGAATAGCATTTTACTTTATTTGAAATGCATTGGCTGGATTGCGGGTCGTAAACCTCACTTTGAGACAATTGCTCTTTTGCAGGAATTCCACGTTCTTGAGGCCCTACTCTCAATGTGTTCCCTCCAGCTTGGCATCCACTCACTCTTCTTTTTTTATTGATGTGGAGGCAAGTCCTTCTCCAATTTGTCTTTCCAACGGAGTTGAGGTCTTCCTCTTTCTGAGACGCGGTTGTTGAGGCCAATGATATCTTTATCTTCGGATAGATTGAAAAAGACATACTGTGTCGAACGGTTCGAACAGTTCCTTCCTGATCCCGACTGAGCTTTTGGTGTTGCTCAACGTCAGCTTACCTTAGTTTTGTGGGTATAACTCACTTTTCATATTTTTATTCGGAGCGAAAACTAGAGTGTCTGCCATTCCATCTCTTTATGAACGATTTTTGTAAAAACTCAATATTTTCCTTCACTTCGAGACACTGTATGCTCCTATGATGTGTAAATTAATTTGGAGAGCTTAGACTGAAGACTGTTTGCCGACCGTGGAGTAGGTAAATGCAGTAATTTCAAATTAGCACTACTGCAGAGAACACACTCTCTCACATTTCATACTTGTTTGATCATACATAGGAAGCTTGGTTGAAGGAAGAGGAAAAACGGAAGCTTCTTTGCTAAGGAAACTTTATGAATTGTTTGTTCTAGATTCAGAAATTTCTTCCTCTAGTCTTAGAAAAATTCTTTAGTCTGGAACAATATTTCATATAGAGAAAGGCTGATATAATGTCCGTAGTTGTTCAGTGTTTAAGAAAAAATGTATTTTCTGTGATTTTCGTGATAATATTCTTTTCCCGAGATATGCCACGATTGCTCCTGTATAACTAAACTCACATTATACACATTAAATGCACATATTATTTTCAACCTTCACCAAAGAAATTTTAACCACATTCAAAGCTTTCCTTCGTCTTTGCATTTAGCCGCCGTCGGCTGTGGCAGCCGCGCTGCAAGTACCAGTGCCGGCTGTTGAATTTAATGTTGCAGACAAGTTTTTGTTCGCATATGTGCCTGCAACCAGCACACCTTCGACACACTTACTAACAGTTATGTGCTTATGCGCTTATGATCTGCAGGCATATCTCTATATCTCTTAAGTTTCACCGCAGTAAGGTCAAGTTCAGTTGCTTTTGGGTTGCAGCGAGTGAAATTCATATGCACGAACGCATTTGTATATGTGTGTGTGTTTACGACTGGCTTGTCGGCCTCCACTGTCTTAGAGTGCTTTGCGTGACACTTGAAAATATTTATTATTTAATCTTGAGGCACGTCTTCTGTTTCTCAAAAGTTTAATACATACTTACTCTTTACTTATACGCGTACTTGCGGCAGCACGATGCGCTCATGCATATTTATAATGGCTGTAAGAATGGCTAATTCAGGTCGTAGAGGTCTGCAAGCAAATTTATGCTTGAGAATACTTACGTATGTGTGTACGTAGCCTAAATTTTTACAATAGTTAAAGTGCATTATTTTCTTGGGAAATGCTTTGTGTGAACTTTATAGTTTGACGAGCTTTTAAAGAGTGTCAGAAAGTCTATTTAATACTTGTACAATGGTATGGGAAATATTCAGGTTATTACTATATATGTATGTATGTGTAATTCTGGTCTATGTATGAGTATGTTCTGACATCTGTGTTATTGTTTAGCGGCTTCTGTTGTTTTCATTGCCGTGAATTTGAGACTTTACCATAAATTTTCTTAGAGCTTTTAGACGAAAAGTCCATTCGCACTTGAAGTAGAAGCCTCTGAATATTATTTGTGTTAATAAAGTGTTTCACAAGTTCATAGAGTCGTCCTTTCTAGACAGTTATACTTGTTAATGTCTAAGATTATCGGATTGATTTTAAGACGATATAGGTATTCGCATTTTTTGTGGAACCCTCTGATTATCAACTTAGTCATGAAGTGTTCCACAAGTTCATAGAGTTGTATTTTCAAGTCTGTAAGATTGTCAATCTCAAAGATTATAGCGTTGATTTCGAAGTTTTGAAAAATTCATGTATAATTTTTTCAATTCTTCATATTGATCATTCTTAATAAAGCCAATGAGAATTTTGTGTGATTTTGATGAACAGTATTGCTACTAATAAAGGAATTTAAAATCGATTGAGCATACCTCTCAGTATGATGGTCTTTGCTTCTAGCCGATCCCACTGACGGACTTCAATATTCTAGTTACTACCTTATGGGATGGAGATCAGTAAAGGATCCATTGTTGGTCAGGGATATTTGTAGAAAGCTCTAGAATTTTTGTTGGTTCCTTTAGTGGCCAAGGATATTTTGAGAAAGCTCTGGAAATGTCAAAGGGTTTTTGTGATGATTTAATGAAAACAGTGAATTCTATTAGCTTACCGACAAATATGTTGCCTTTATATACTGCCGTCTAATGATCCTTAGCTTTTCAAGTACACCAGCAAGCTTCCTTGGTTTGTTGAATGACCAAAGAAAGAAAGAGAAGAGCTCAAAATAAACTTCTGCATGGTTTTTTCGAATTATGGCAGATAAAACTGTTGTTGTTGTCCTTGGTTTGGGCCAACGGTCTAAGCGGACTTATAGGAAATACTTTTTGAAGTCCAGAATAAGTTTCTTCTTACTTTTTTCGAATTATGGAAGATAAAAGTCTGTTGAGCATAAACCTTGGCTATGAAGTTTGGCGCTACGCTCCTACCGGATTTAAAGAGAAAATAACTTGATGGCTACAAGTCACCACTTTGCTTACTGTTTTTTATACAAAAAAACACCGGAAGTGTGATATGCTGTTTCATCGTGCTACAACCAGCAATTTACACACGACTAACTCCTGTTGCTGATAAAGCCATCTAAACTAAGGGGACTAGCTTATGTTTTCTTAGGATCTATAGCTTATCTTCAAGGTATCTCACATGCACTGAAAAGAAGGAATTTTTGACATATCTTAACTCCTGATAGTCAAAGCATTTTCTTCAACTGACAGCAGGTCAGTTTTCTAACCCGAGCGCATGGACACCGTTTGAGAAAAGTCCAGTTAAGTCGCTTATAAATGAAGAATGTGAACTTGGCTGAAGACTAAGATGTCATATGGTTCAGTACCTTGAGCTAGTAAGATCTTGAGGCTGCGAAGGTGCGAATAAACCTCATGGACACCATTACAGAGCAACTGGCAGCGAAGTCAGCCATTAGACTGAGGGAATCTTCCCTACTTGTTTGTAATAAGCGGTCCCAAATTGTGTTTTCTTCCAGAAAGGAATGGGAAATGGTGAGGTCGGCAGGGGCGCAGGGATAAGCAGCTTTACGTATGGGTCCAAATTAGCTAATCGAGTGGAAGGTGGTGTCTTTTCAGCGAAATTAGATACCAGAATTGCTTTCCGTCCACCAGACCACTACAGAGTCATACAAATGGAATTCAAAGCAATTAAAGAAAGCCTTCTTGTTCTGACAAGCAGTGTGCTGACAACAAGGAATATATTTATACATACAACGGCTTTGAAATCACTAAAGTTTTTTAGGGCTTCATCGAAAATAGTGGAAGAATGCCTCCAATGCCTTGATTTCTTAGTGGATCTATCTTCCTGTTTCATGATTAAGCTGCAATGGGTTCAAGGATATAGTGATATATACATGGTAATTGTGAAGAAGGTGAACTAACCAGATCAGGCACCGCCCTACAGCTAGAATCCGAAAAAGAGAAATATCCAAAGAGTATACCGAGGTGCTGACCCAAGTGTAACAAAATGCCGTGATTGCTACCGTCGCTTCAAAGACGCGATTTCGATATTAACAGCAATCCGCGTGAAGAAAGACCAAAGAACGGTGAATTGCAAAGGTTGCCCTAAGAAGACTCATGCCAAAGGCAAGAAGAGCTCGCATCAGCATTGGAAATCAACGAACAAGCCATTTAAAGGCGGCTACATGCGCTGAGAATGATTCAGCAACAAGGAAATTGGGTTCCTTAAGATTTGGAACCAAGGGAGGTTGAGCGCCAAAACAACAAAGTAATGGGGACTGTTTGGTCATGCTTCAAAGTGACTCACGCTGTTATGTTATGTATTTGGTGGGACCAACTGGCGTGATTTATTATGAGAAACCAAACAAAACTATCAATCGGGGACGGTATCGACTGCAATAACAGGAGAGACACGAAAAAGTGATTCGGCTGTAGGTCAACGATAGGCCTCACGTTGCCAAACTCGTTGAAACCTACCTGGGAACGCTTTGATAAGAAATCCTACCTAAACCCGTCATATTTCCGAGAAATCGCACCTTCCGATTTTTATTTTTTCCGTTCGATGACACTTGGTCTGGCTCAGCAGCAGTTCCACCCACAGGACGACATTGAAAAATGGCTTGATTTTTGTATAACATAACAAGATGAACAGATTTACCGTAATGGTATTCGAGCTTTGCCAGTTAGATGAGAAAGAGTTGTGAGTAGTAATGTGCGAAACATCGAATACATCGTTTGTAGTCATTTTCTAGCAATAAAATTGCATTTTCATTACAAAAATTGCTTTCAAAATAAATTAGGTATGATACTTGTTACAATAGCTCTTCATAGCAATAAATGAAAAAGTTTGATCCTCGTAAGTACAGTTATTACTTACTGTTGTCTACATACATATTTAAAACTGTTTGATGTGCACCGAAGCACGAAGTTGATTTACCATTTGTTCGAATTGGCAAAACCGAAATGTACATAATTCACAAGTCAAGCGCGCCGCGAAGACGGAAGTACTTTACCTCGGCATGAACCCAACGCCGGCAAAACATTTTCTTACATAGTGCAATAATGTGCGATATTTTAGCACATTTCTTGAGCAAGCGCGCATTGTTGTTGCAAATTAGCTTGCTTTTGTTGTTGTTGTTGTTGTTTTGCAAATTTTCATCTTTTGTTGTTGTTGTTGTTGTTGCAAAATTTCTTCTTTATTGGTGTTGTTGTTGTAACATTTTCTTCCTTTCATTGGTGTTGTTGCTTTTGTTGTTGTAATTGTTGTTGCTGCTGTCGTTGTATAAGTTTTCTTCCTTTTGTTGTTGTGCAAATTTTATTCCCTTTGTTGCTGTTGTGCAAATTTTCTTACTTTTGTTGTTGTTGTTGAGCAAACTTTCTTCCTTTTGTTGTTGTTCTTGTTGGTGTTGTGCATTATTGTTGTTGTTGTGAAAATTTGCTTCAATTGTAGTTTTGTGTAAATTCTATTTTCTCGTTGTTGTTGTTGTTGTTTTGCAAATTTCCTTGCTTTTGTTGTTGCTGCAAATTTTCTTCTTTATTGTTGTTGCTTAAAATTTTCTTCCTTTTATTGGTGTTGTTGTTCTCATTTTCTTACTGCCATTGTTGTTGTTGTGTAAGTTTTCTTCCTTTTGTTGCTGTTATTGTTATTGTATAAAATTTCTTAATTTTGTTGTTGTTGTTGTGTAAATTTACTTCCTTTTGTTGTTGTTTTGTAAATTTTTATGTTGTTGTAGAAATTTTCCTAATTGTTGCTGTTGTTGTTGTGGCGCAAAATTTCTTCAATTCCTTGTTGTTCTTGTTATTGTGCAAAATTTCTTCATTTTGTTGTTGTTGTTGCTGTGGTTGTGCAAATTTTCTCTCTTTTGCTCTTGTTGTTGTTCTTGTTGCATAAATTTTATCACCCCCAACAAATCGACAGCAGGTAATAAAGCGCCAACACCAGCGCCAACGCGCGCCAAGCAGAGTCATCAATACCTTCGATTTGCCTTGCTAAACGAGCTCAGCGCGCTGGCGTCTCAGCCAGCAACGGCTTAAGGGCCAGACGGTGGGGGCTAAGATATACATAGATAGATGTACAAGCATGCAGCTGGTGCGCTGGTGTTGGCAATAACTAAGCTGCAGCAATTTATAACGCTTCACTGCACCGCCGGTGCTGATGGCGCTGATGATGCTGCCGGCTCCCGATTCCCGGCTGCTATGCTGGGTTGTGGATTCAACGATGTTTATGTATGTTTCTCTGTGTGTGTGTGTGTGTGTGAGCACACCTGGCGCACACGAAATTTGTAACAAATTTCCAAGATACAATGAAATTGATAAGCAAATTGCAATAACAAAAACAAATCGTTTAAGAGGCAACATGAAAAAGGTATAGCTGCGGCAACAACAAAAGCAAAAAAGCGCAAAAAAAAAACACAACAGCAGCGCCAGCATATCTGATTAGGAAGTGCACCGAGCGTTTATAGCAGCAGTTGGCGCACATGCACGCCCTAGCGTCGTTCCCCTGCAGGCGCCACACAGCAACGATTTATTGTTTGTGCATTCGTTTGCTGCATGCAACTTGTGCTTGCAACAGCGCATGCTTTATTCTGTGTGGTTTATGCAAATGCAACAAAATGCTGTGGCGGCCACAACACACACACACAACAACAGCATGTTTGGCAGCGTTGTTGTTGTGGCCTCGATTGCTGTGACCTTTTTGGTGGGTAGTTTGTTAAAATTTCGTATTTGTTTTTGTATTTTTTTGTTATTTTTTTTTGTTATTTTTTATGAGTTTCATTGCTTGACTTGGCAGCAATGATTTATTTGCTTTGCTATATTTATTTTTTATTTTATTTTTTTTTTTGTATTATTTATTTGCTTGCATGCGCTCTTCGTCGCTGTGTTCCAACGAATTTGTGAAAGTGTAATTTGGCTGAAAAAGTGTTTGGTGTTTGCAAAGTTTTTTCTCGTCGGTTTCGCACCTTTCTGCCGCCAAGTGTGCTTAGTTTAACTGCTAACACTTTTATTCGCCGAGTTCATGAAGTATGATTGAAGACATGCTTGAAGCAAGCTTTCGTAGTTGTTTGCAAGCAGTTGTTTTGCCAAGGGTCGGTGGTAGCCAGTGTTGGTCAGATATATATTTTGGCTTAACTAACCTCTTAGTAACCTCTTTACTCATAAAACTGCGCACTTGAGCTCACTTTGCGTTCTACGCTTAATTAGTGGGGCTTTTGGGGGTCATTCTGTATTATAAACTACTAGTTACACATTTTTTCGTTTGGAACATTCGCCGAGTTACATGTTTCCTGAATAAAAATCACTAAATCAGTATACGCGGGTCGCAAACCCAGCGCACAAGCTTGTGAAGGTATGAGGTCCAAGCGGTCATAGAAGATATCTCTGGTCACATCGTTCTTCTCTTCACTCTGATACGGATTGTAGCTAGCCGTTCATCCACCAGGGTGAACGTCAAGACTCTGCGACGGAGCCTCTCCCCCAACTCGAATCCCACACCGAATTTGCGCTTCTTTATATGGCCACTGTAGTAATTGCAACAAGGACCTACTCATTTCAGTTCTTGTCCCGTCCATCGCACTTTTTAGACGGCGGTGATATCAGCCTTTACGTTCATGAGAACATCATCCAGCTGACCAACGGGGGTCTCTCATCCGAAGCTGTTTGAACCTTTCATTGGGGATGTTCTTAACCCACTTCAGGTCTGAGGGTATTCGATGCACTACCCGCCGGGGGAAGTAAAAGAAGAGGAACTCCGTTGTAAAAACCAGATTGGAAAGGAGCTGGAAAGATAACTGCTATTCCGACAAATAAGTAGCTTCTTAGGAAGAAAAGAGTGTGTACAGATTCAGATCCATATCTTAAAAACTGTGGAACTTATGCGCATTTGTACAGACCTATCAAACCTAGCATTTAGAGTTTTAGTCAGTGGGATCCTTTGTTATTATTGTGCTAAAAATAAGATATTCGGAAAATCTCTAAGTCTCGATGGTACACCATTCAACCTTTTTCTTAGTTAAGGTTATCTATGGGCACTGAAGACAGGTTATAATCCAAAAAGTTAACATCTTTTTAACAAATTCCATTTTGTTTCCATCGACCCAAATTTCGACAAATCGTCTTGCAGCTCTTGGGTGAAAATCGAAAACACAAGTGAAATGCCCGACGATTCCGTTTTTTGCACCAAAATTGTGTTAAAAGTGAGATCTTACCAAAAATCTCAGAGTATCGGCTGTCCAGCATTGGGGCATGTTACTTTTTTATACTGTAACGGATAAAAATAAAAGAAACAGACTCTGGAATCCAGTAATCATTCCAAAAGCGACAGATGTTTTCATAAAAGTCAAACTGCTGTAAAGCAGTAATTTGTTGAACTTGTGGAATGGTTGCTTTGTGTTTGAATCCTTAGGCATTGCTTGGATATCTCTCTTTCAACCGTTAAAAGAAGACTGTGGGATGCGATAAACGTGCCTAAAAATAAAGATTCTCTTTTAAAAATCGAAAGAATGCAGACCAGTAATTCGTTGAACTTGTGGAACGGTTACCTTGAGTTTGATACCTTACGAATTGTTTGGATATTTTTTTGAAACGGATAAAGGAAGAACGTGAGATGCGATTATAGTGCCTGAAATACATAATAAATTCTCATAAAACTCGAAATAATGTAGGTCAGTAATTCGTTGAACTTGTGGAACAGTTGGTTAAAGTTAGATACCTTAGAAGTTGTTCGGAAATCTCTCTTGCAACAGATAAAAAAATATCGCGAGATGCGTTTATAGTGCCTGAAACACAGATTTTTTTTTAAAAATCAAAAGAATGCGGGCCAACAATTTGTTGAGCTTGTGGAACGGTTACTTTGACTTTGAATCCTTAGGTATTGCTTTGATATCTCTTTTGAAACGGATTAAAGAAGACTATGGTATGCGATAAACGTGCCTAAAAATAAAAGCTCTCTCTTAATAATCGAAAGAATGCAGACCAGTAATTCGTTGAACTTGTGGAACGGTTACTTTGAGTTTGATATCTTAGGAATTGTTTGGATATTCTTTTGCAACTCATAAAAGAAGACCGTGAGATGCGCTAATTGTGTCTAAAGAGCAGATTTTTTTATAAAACTCGAAATAATGCATACCTGAACTTGTGGAACACTTAGTTTGAAGGTGATGCCTTAGGGTTTTAAGGATGTGATATAATTGTTTTTTTTTCAAAAGTTTTCTTAACTTCTTTGCGGTTTTTGAAGGTTTGGACCACTTGCTCACATATATAAGAACACATTTTGGTCATAAAGAGACGACGATATCTTTAAGGTTAACTCAAATACATATTTTTCCACACACATACATGCATTATAAACCTTAAGTCTGTCTTTTCATGGACACGTATGAACTTGAAAAATTCGCAAAATATTAATTATGGCAACAGTTTGGCCCTAACCGGTCAACATAACTCATGGCACATGACAGCCACAAACCCACAAACCATATGTAACTCCATATTACTCGTGTCTGTCTGACAGCACTGGGTTGGGTCGACGTTTCAATGTGTCGGCGGTTGGGGAACGCCTTTCTGACAGCAGCTAAATTTAACTTCCATAACTTAGCATGCCACATGTGACCATTATTATACTCGTGCGCGCACAATTATGCATGTTGACACACAAGTGAGCATGTCACGTGCAGAGCGAATTCATGCTGAGCGCCTCGCTACAAGCGCACCTTGGCATAACAACAACACAACATAGCATAACATAACGTTTAACTATCATTACGAGCCGGCAAGCCGTTGCGTGGCGCTCATTATGGCTAGAGACCGGCGTACATGGCTTGTTGAGTGGCGTCTTGTAATGACTTCGGGTACGGACAACTTGTGGCTATGCACCGCAGGCATATATTCCATGTATCTATATTTTATTTATATTTATATTGCAATCCATTATGTGTGTGTTGGCTTGGCAAGCTGCCCTGTCGGCTTGTCAATTGACATGTGCCATCAGCATTTCTCACTAAACTATACTATAAGTGTGGTGTGTATAAAAATGAAATTCCCAAAAATGCGTAACTCAGCTCATTTTCAGCTCACGTGCTTGCCATAATATTTAATTTCATTTTTAATATCTTCTCACTTTTGCGTATTTTCACTTTTCGCACAGCTTTTCCAACAATTCTTTCTAGTTTTTCGCCTTTTTTCCTTTATCTATTTTGGTATAACTTTCAACACTTTAGCGATAAAAGGCGTTTTAAGTGTCGACCATTAAATAACTAAAAGTGTGAAAAAGAAATGAGTCGGTAGCTGCAATAGATATAATTGCATGCCATTGTTGTCACCTTCCAGTATGGGCTAAATGCTCTTTGTTAGCGGAAAAAAGGTGTCGCCTAATTGCTTTCAGCGCGTGCGTGTCAAAATGTAATATCATAAACGTGCTTAGCCAGGTGTGTTCGCTTATAGACTAGTGTGATAATATTTTAGGAGGCGTGTAGTGTTGGGTACTCTTCTAGCTGTATATGTTTTCGGTTTCTTCACATTACTTTCGCATACGTATTTAATACAAAAAAGTTGCTTGGAATTGCATAACAAAAAAAAAAAATAACAATTAAAAAAATTTTGAACTAGTTACAAACTAGTTGTTTTTGGACCAACCGTTTGTAATGCATTTTATGCGAAATACTCAAACTTTTTTGAACTAGTTACGGACTAGTTGTTTTTGGAACAGTCTTTTATAGCGAATTCCAGCAAAATATTACTTTTTTTTTTTAATTGACTACGAACTAGTTGCATATGACTGTCAATTATAAGTTATTTGCGGAAAATTCTTTACTCTTCTGCAAGGGTACACCTGATATGAGATATTTATGAGAACCCCAAGTGTTTAACCATTGAGTCTGAAAACGCGATACAATCAAGAAAGAAGTGTTGAGTGTCATTTTCAACCATACAGTTTCTGCAGCTGGCGTCCGGCAAGAATGCCTACCCTACAGCATGGACGACGATAGGGCAATGTCCTGGAAGAACACCACAACTAGAGAGATGCGAGCAAAGAGATCACTGGATCTCCTACGATCCTACCTATCACAGTGGATAGTCTCTTTTCTGAAAGAAATTGCACTCCCGCCCAGTAAATCTACTGCTACCTAAATGGCAGCAATCTCGGCTTGAAAAACTTTGCAATTGTCAGGTGGTCTGAAACTGAACAATACTTGGCAATATATCGGTCCATCAACATCCCCCCAAGCTTTGACCCATCCGCAAATGAACTCATTGCCCCTCTCTCCAAACTTCTTCACACGTATACGAACAGTGTTGGGTTTAACGACTCCATGATCCAAAGGTCAGAGCGTATGAGGATTTCCAAGTCTTCAGACATGTGTTCGTTTAGAAACCTTGATTATTTAAGTACGATAGCAACTTTCAAATTTTAAGGTTTCAAGACTGAGTTCGGAACTTTATATTTTTCCAAAGTATAGATAAATCGGAAAATCAGCTGACTATCGCCAGAGCATTTCCTGTAGTCTTCATTGGCCTCAAAAATGAACTAATATACTTTTTAATTACCGAATATTTTCAGTCAAAAATCCATTTATATATGCCCACACTAATAATCATCATCCATAGAAAATTTTCAAAACAATTTCAGGCAATTAAAAGCTGCAGTGAGCGCGCTCCCACACCCTAATTGAGTCATTTGTTGTTTTTGCATTTATTTTTTTTTGCAAAATTCATCACTACTTGTTTGCGCAGTACTTTTAAGTGGCTGCTGTTGCTGTTGTTGGTCGCTGCGTGCTGCTTGTCAACAAAATTAATTAATCTTGCGTTGTTTTGACAGGCGGGAGATACACTTTGACTGCAGTCGCTTTCATTTATTTTGACTTGCGGTCCAAAAATAATGTCATTCTCCAAAAGGGCTAAAGAAAGTAAAGCCAAAGCGATGTGCCATTGCCGATAAGCTGACAGGAAAAGTTGAAGTTTTCGAAAGAAGACAGAAGCAAGTTGAGTGGAAGTAAAGGAGAGCAGCAGTAAGGGTTGAGGAAGAAGATATTTTGAAGTGAAAATTCTGAAGAAAATTCGATAGTTCTTTATTTGGTATTTGTTTGAGGGCAAGGATGTTGAAGTAGAAGAATTTAGAGTGAAAATTCTGAAGAAAAATTGATAGTTACTCATTTGGTATCTGGCTTGATAATATAAGTTCGGGAGGAAATTGATAGTAATGTTTTTTTGTGTTTTGACTAACTGCTTCTTGAGCTCATAACCCGTGTAGAATGCGACAAGTAGCCGGAATTTGTTTCTTGGCACATGGATTAAATTTTTAAACCAGCTGAAGCTGTAACCACTCAATAGTAATGTGGCCCATGCTTTAGAGCTCTTGCCAATACTTCTTTTGCCTGCTCTTTCCTCTTTGCGGAGCAGCTACTGTATGCTATGATGACCAACCGCAATATATGGTTCCGGTCCTACCATTATGGTGGAAGCTTCAGAGCAGGCAAGCTCGTCAGGCAGTTTATTCCTGGCCTTATGACCCTTGGCACCCAGATAAGGTGAACTTGGTTACGACCAGAAAGGCTGTTTTGCTTTTCAATTGCGATTTAATCTCAAAAGCAAAGATCGCTTTAATTGCCGCTTGACTGTCGCTGAGTAAGGCGATATTACTTTCGTTGCCATAGTTGAGTTAGAGGTTTATCTCAACACACTGACTTAATGCAAATATTTCTACTTTGAAGATGCTCGGAAAACATAGGTATGGATTTGGAAGTGGGTCCAGCGACTCCTGCATCAATTCCCTCCAAAAGCTTCGAGTCATTCATTGTTCTATTTCTTAGCAGTGAGCTGAGCGTGGAATCAATCCATTCCGCTTTAGTACCAAGAGTAACTTTAATCTTTCTGGTAAAGTTTACCATTTTAGTAATGCTGTTATTTGGGAAAAAAAGCCAGTGTCAGTTCATCTTCCCTCTGCCGAACCCTTTCGCTGAGCAATCTTCAGCGTTTTCGATCTTATTTCATGATCTCTGCTATTTATCATACCCTTTAGTAAGAACGAGGTTAGATTATTTGCTCCAAAGAATTTCGAGAATGAATAGTTTTTCCTTCCGACTTTGGATATGAAGATGACTTTTGCAGTTCACCATGGTTCCGGGATATACGTTTAGTAATAAATAAAATAGTGTTCCCCCTTTAAAATGTGGTCAACATTTAGTTTATGCCTTGTTAATACGACAGTTCATGAAGCGAGGGACATTTCCGGTATCACCATTCATAGTAGTATCGTGGAATTCACCTTCATTTAAGTATGACCCAAAAAGTTGCTGGTAAAATGCGTCTCCCTAACCTTATTATATACCAGCTCTGCTGCTTCGGTTTCATCATTTCGTGCCATATTCTCGCTTTAGAGCTATCTTTATCGTCTTGTAAAGATACATTGTATATTGTAAGGCCTTTTGATCCAATATCTAGTTGTAGCCATGTCTGAATTATTCTGTCATTCTTTTATGCCCACTTTCCTTGCTGAAACACCTTTAGCTTCGCAACAAGAGCTTAACAACTTCTTCCGGTAAGGAATCTTTAAATTTTTGTTGAGGTTTTTAGATTCGACCAAGAACTCAATATCATCTTATAAGGTTTATTTACTTTATTTACTTTACTACGCAGCTTAGGAAGTTTATATAAATATGTTTCAAAGCACTGTTTTGAAGTAAGCTGAGTAGTTGTTCTTAATGAGAATTGACAACCTAATGACTAATAGTCAGCTGGAGTTCTTAAAATCAGTCAGCCATTGACCATATGATCAGTCAAGAGATGATCATCAGTCAAGCGATGATTATACTGAAGCAGATTTTGGAGCAACTTATTATGGTCGGAAAGACATCACTACACCCTAAGTCACAGTCTATTTAGCGTTTTCCGTTGGTTTGACTGCAGTTCTTGAGATATCGAATTTTGCACACGTCACTTTCTCCACAAAAAGTTGGTGATTTGGCGTGGGTTGTTGTTCCATGCGATAGTTCAATCTCCGAAAATATTGTTCAAATCAGATCACCATAGCATATAGCTGTTTTAGAAACTAAACGATCGGAATCAAGTTCTTGTTTTATAGCTTCGGTGAAACCGAAATTAAAGTTTTTTCTGGTTTTTGCCTTACCCAAATCTCTTGTAATATTGCCCCGGAGTATATGGTACTGTTAATAGAGGATATGTTTAGTTTTATCAGATAAAAGTAGTAGTAAACTATATTTTTTCACATCAAGAAATATTTTTACTTAATTTACCGAGTTGAGTGTTCTTTTGCACCATTTAACTCTCAATACATAAAAATTCACTGAAAGCCATAAGATAAGACACTAGACATAACTGCTGCAGTCTTCTTCAATGTATATTCTTATGCACTCACATGTATATGATACGATTAAAATTTATATAATATTATTCCTTTTACTCAACGTGCATTCGTCACTACTCACCGCCACTGACTGCGAGCAATGTCGCTGTCAATCACCCCGTAATGTCGTGATTTGTGTTGCCGATCGCTATGATAAGCATTGACAACAACTGGCAAGTTGTGTGCTCGGCTGTATTGTATATGTAGATATGGTAGTATAGGAAGGTCTGGTACTATAGGTATGCGTAGGTGCACTACGTGAATGACACATGTGCCACCATGCCACCAACAGCTGTGCTATGCGCGACAGTCCATCAGATATTGAAGGCACTTGTTTTCAATTACGGCGACGCTTTTAAACGATTTTCGCTACTCAACTTGTGGGTGGGGTACAACTGGTACCCCGCGGAGCCAGCTGGTAAACGACGCCACGCATTTGTTGCCAATTGCAGTGAAGGACTCAATTTCGTTAACTCTGTCGAAAATAAATAAATGAAATATAGAAATTTCGTGTCACAATATATACATACATATATATATATGTATGTAAGTATATATATTTGCATATAAAAATATTTTTGCATGTCCGCGTTGATTTATTTCGCATTTAAATGTGTCTTGCGTGTTGCAATTTCTACATTTTTGCCTTTTACATTTATTTTACTCGCATTTATTTGCATATTTTCATTGCTTTTTTCGGGTGAAAATTCGCGCTTGTCCTTTCTGACATTTCATCATAGTCGCGCGTACACCGCGTTGCATGTTGAAAAGTCAACAAACATTTGTGATTTATAGCAAAGTGAAATGACAAATGTCCTATAAAAAGCCAAAAGGGAGCTGTGTGAGTAATAATTGGTTTTCAAAACGTGCAAAAATGTAGCGAAATATTATTTAAAGTGATATGAGGCCAAATATGAAATTCGTAAGGAAAAAAGCGGTAAACAATTTCCGAAAAAATATTTGCAAACTTTGCGGTTGACGTGTGTTTCATTTTAAATCCAATATATTTTTTGTCTTAATTTTGTTTTCTTATTTATAATGAATCAGACAGTGAAATAAAGTGGTCATTGATTATATGAACAGCGCAGTCATTTTATAGTTTCTTCACGAAATATGGCAACCCTGCGCACATTGTCTAAAATGACCGGTTGAGGTCATAGTCCTAGATCAGATTAGGTCGTAGAACTGAGCCTCGCTCCAAAGGTAATGAAGACTTTGACAGCTGTGAACGTAAGAGCTTCGGTTCCTTGTGAATCCCAAAACTCCTGGTAATGATTCTCCAGTTCCTTATAGTACATATAACGATGAAGCGCTTGGAGCTTACCACAAATTTGTACAGTACTTAGGTTATGTTAGGTTAATCTGGTAGGCCAATGAGCCACGTATAGACCAATTTTGGTCCTTGTCGACATCAGATGAAGTTCAGTTCCTAAGTCGATGAGAAGTATTCATCTTTTAGGCTGTCTGTGCTTAACGCGAATTTTAACAGACTCTGTGGCATTACTATCGATAGCTCTTCCAGTGTATCATACCACAGATGCTTACAGCGTAGTCTTGCCAATGAGGGGCAAGTACACAAGAGACGCTCCATTGTTTCCCTGGTACCTTGCTCTAAACATTTCCAGCAGTCTTTTTGATCTGTCAGTCTCATTCTGCTGGCATGTGTCTTCAGCAGACAGTGACCAGTTAGTATTCGAACCATGTTTCTATAGTGTCTTATATCGAGTGCCAATAGAAATCTGCGGTTTTGCAGATGACTTTTGCAAATTTGACCTCAGGTAGCACGTTCCATAGGGTTCGGGACCGTGCTTCTATTCAGATCGTTGTATAGATCACGTTTTCGACTGTTAGCCGTACACCATTCTTGGCAATCTCGTCCACTGTTTCATTGCCTCTCGATACTTCTCTGGCCTGATATTCAGCAGAAGTGAAGTTTCTTGCTTCTGGCTACACTTTCCATTGCTGTCTTGTTTCCCAAGATACTTCTGGTCAATATGCGCTACTAGGTTACTGCTTTGAGTACTGCTTGGCTGTCTACGTAGATGTTGACTCTGGCATTGCCTGCAAGCGCATTAGAGGCCAGATCCACGACTTTCACAATAGCAAAGACCTCAGCTTGAAACATATTGCAGTGGTCCGGCAACTTAAAATACTGCCTTATGCCTAACTCTGGATAGTATATCTCCGCATCAACTCCATCGTCCATTTTCGAGCGATCCATATAAATGTTTAGAGTGTTTCGTATACACCAACCATCTTACGTTACCTCCCACCATCGTTTTCTATGTTTACTTTGAACCTTCATTCCCTGTTGAAAACTATTTTCATGTGGTCGGTGTTTGCTAAACCGTCATTAGCCACCGAGCTTTGGCCAAAGGTTCTATATGTAAATTCTCCTGCAGCCAGTAGTCGTCCCGCCGATTTTGCCGCGCAGTTGTTAGCGAAGAGATCTATAGGAGGCAGTTCAATTGCCGCCGTTGAAAGTCGATACTTACCGCGCCAAGTTCACCGAAAGTGTGTCTACGGAGTTGCTGCGACTCAGCCTGACAAAAGCTGAAAAGTTGATTAGAAGTACTTAGTTGATTTCACCACGCCTTCTTGCATATAGTTTTCCCAATTTGCGATCGAAAAGATATGTAATCTCACCGCTTGTGAAACTATTGAACAGTGTCCAGTTAGAATATCTATCAAGGCGACCTAATGAATGTTGTTTTGTTCAGAGAACCCGCGTGCGTTCTCCTTTGAGCCAGAAATATCTCGCATCCGTACCAGTTTTTGTTGTTGACCAGCGCTTGCCAAGCACACGGGAGGTCTATAAAGTTAGATCTACCTGTTGGTTGATATTCTCCAGCGCATATACTATGATTATGGTACTATCTATCTTGCAATCAGAGGAATGACAGTATGTGATCATAGGAGGTCTACTGAAAGGTTTGACTGCCAGACCAACATCCTCTGCGACTACCTCTTCGTTAATGACAGATAATATAATTCTGTCTCTCAGTTGAAGCTCAAGAACCTCCGGTTAGTAGCACTAATCGATATCTTGCCAATGCAGTCGTTTTTCAGCTTTCAGGGCTATGAATTTTAGGTTCCAAACTCTTTCCTTTGTTAAAAGTCCGAATTCTTTCATTCGAACAAAGAAAGCTTGCTGAGGTGGTATCTGCTCTGTTATAGTTCTAGCTTCGGCTAACAGTTCTTTCTACTTATTGTCAACCGATCCTTAACATTTTTTATCATTGATCATTCATTTGATTAGGACTTACGTATCATCTTCAGAGCACAAAATCAAACATAAAGATGTTATAGCAGCGGCACAAAACATTCCCGAAAACGTGTCTGTTCCTGTGACTTAGACTCAACAGTCGTGGGATGGGTTAGTTAGTCTTTCGTCGAGGATTTGGAAGGAGAATTTCGAGTTCCAAGAAGATGTTCTTTATATTGTTGTAGATATATGCGTTTCGAAACAGTCAAAATATACATGATATCAAAAGTGTATATTCCAATACCATAAAACCGTTCTTGGCGTCGAACTTTGTTCTTGGAAACAGTCTTTGTGATACGAATCTAAAAAATGTTCTGGACTTAGATCTTTGTTCTTCGAAGCAGTTTTTATAATATGAAAAGAATATATAAGAGTCGAAACTTTATTAAACTCTTCTTGATCGCAGGGGATCTCCAAAAGATCGCAGGTATTGATATCTCTAACGCGGTTGATGAGTCCACTTTTCGATATATCTTGACCAGTTCGTAAGTTTTTAGTTTGCTGAAGTTCTTTTAGTTAGCTAAGCGCTAGAATATCATGGTCACTATTCATAACCTTTACTTTTACTCTATAATTTGAGACAACCTATCTAAAAGACTACTCTGCCGGGTATAGTGCAGGCCTTGAACTTACCTAACAAATCTGAGATCCGAGTAGTTTCGTACTTATTTCAGCGAGCTAATGTTCACAAAATCAAATATTAAGCTTTGACAACTGAGTGGAGTATGTAAAAACCGGACCCCATTTATATACAAGTAACTCTCATCTGTATGGGTCATACATCGCATAACAATCAAACATTTTGAACGGCTACTAACCCACAACGCCGAGTCGAAATCGCTGATTATATGGCTAACGAGACTGACTGACAGGCCAAGCGCTGCCTTATCATTCGATTACATCGCAGAATTTGTAAATTATGCAAATTGCTTTTCACATTTTGTTGTTCGGTTAGTCGGTCGCCTGGTTGACTGGTCACTTGGCCGACTTTTTGGTTGCTCTGGCAAGTTGGTGCGATGGCCGGTGGCGGCTCGCGGTGCGCGGTTAACGGTCGATGATTGGTCATTATCGCCTGCTGTTTTGCTTATAATTAAGGCTTTGACGTTGGTGAAATTTAAATCGGCGCACAGCAGTGAGTCGCATCACAATAAAATTATCACTGAATCCAGTTTGTATGTGGGTGGCACCGGGGAATTATTACATTCACACGCCGCATGTGGTGTCATTAATAAAACTGGCACCAAAGCAAGCATTAATAAAGGAGGAAGTGTAAAAAACATGTCACATGAATTGTATGGCCAAATGGCTTTTTGAGGTTATGCGAGTCGCACAAATTAAGGTAAACCGAAGGAATCCAAAATAAAAGTTGAAAAAGTAAACACAAGATTAAGAGACATTAAATTTAGTACTGAATAAAATGACATAAAAGAAGAAATGAAGGCACTGTTCGTTTTGGGTGCTTAAGTATTAGAGCGGGACGTTCTGCTGGAAGATAAGACTGAATGATTGACACAAAACGGAGTCAGTTCACGTTGAACTTGTATATAATATATGAGCTTCCCTTCTTGAAGAGCTCTAAGAAGATCCGACGGTTCTGAAAAGATTCAAGAGCTGCTATTTCGTTCAGAAAAAACAACGGTTTGTTGTGGATTGTGGGCCGGTGGAATCAGCGGTCCATATCACTTCAAAAATGATGCCGGTGAGAAGGTAGACGTCAATGGTGACCTTTATTGCTTCATGATAACGCACTATTTGATGCCTGAAATTGAAGCTCGTGATCTCGGCAAAATTTGGTCTCAATTAGACTGCGCCACTTCTCAACCAACCGATTAATCAATTGATTTATTTAGAGAGCACTTCGGCGAACAGATAATTTAACGTTCTGAGCAGGTGGATTGGCTACCAAGATCATGTGATATCACAGCGTTAGTGTAAAGTCTAAAGTCTATGCGTACAATCCCGCTTTGATTCAGGTCTTGGGAGCAAAACATCACACGTATCATCGAGTAAACGAAAATAGGACTCAACGGTTGAACTATCTGCATTAGGAGCTGAAAAAATTTAACTATGTCCGACGGTCTGTTCGCCTATGCGTCTCTCTGACTATAACCTGAGATATCTATCTGAACTCTTTCCCATATAGGACCTCTATAACATATAGCTGCCATACAAACTGGCCGATCAGAATCTTTTTTATTTGTGATTTGCTCACTCGGGCGACCTTCGACCTCCTCAGCTGATGGAAATATTAAAAAAGTGAAGGATATGGTGCTTGAAAATCGTCAGGCAAGTGTTAGAGAGATGACAAGAGAGCTCGACATCTCTCGCGAGTACGTTTGAATGATTTTGGTGAATGATTTGGGTATGAAACGCGTCTTTGCTCGTCTTGTCCCGATAAAGTTGATTTTTTTTTTTTCAAAAGGATTATTTGGACATTTGCGAATTCTGAACCCACATTCAGTATAGCTGTCGAAGGAAAATGGGTTTATGAGTTTGACATGCAAACTAGTCAATAATCATCGGAATGAAACCCGTTTCGTGCGATCGAAGAGATTAAAAAAAAATACGCTGAAGGAGCTGAACTGTGTTGGCTCTTATGAAGCCCTTCGAGCTTTACGACTGTAATAGTAAAAATATAACTTATTTCAAAGCTTGATAGAGGAAATTGAGATAGTTTTATTGGTCTTCTGAGATACAATTCTTATAGGAGGGATCAAATTGTACGCTTTAGGTTAGGTTTAGTAACGAAAGCCTAACGAAGTTCATAAACTGGCGATGAAAAAATTAACTATTTTTCGGTCCATAAAATCTTTTCGCGACAGTTGTGGCGATCAATTTCATAGTAGGATCTGCCTGGTCCGCTCTTTCTGTAAATTCCCAGTAAATTTTCTTTCATGCCGATATCTGTAAAAGTTTAAAAGTCCTGCAAGATAATAGAAACCGTCCATTTATCGAGTGTTTAGGCTTAGTTCTTCATAAAAAATTGTTTATAATAAAAATAGTCAGAAAAGATAGGGTGGTTTTAAGAGAGAATCCTTCGAGTTCGTTTAACCTCCAGCTGTGGAAGGCGGCTTTCTTAGTAAATGAAGCTCCAGGAGCCTACTAAGTCTCAAACCGAGTCAAGAACAAAAGCGTCTCATTACTTTGGAGCTAGAGCATATTTTTTTGTTTGTATAATATAAGGATTTACGAATAAAGCTCAAATAGCATATTTATTTACTCGACTCTAAGCCTTTTTTGCACATATTACCTTCTGTTCATTTAAAACCTGTTAAATTTACCACAGATTGTGTCAATTACTTAGCTTCACACGAATGGCATATGAAATTTGCGTTAAATTTTTCAAATCCGATTAAAATCTAAACCAATTACTTTTGTCTCTCTGTTATGGGGGAGGCGATTTGGTTGGGTCAGCAAAGAAATAATGAAACAAAATCACGAACAAATGCATATCGAATTAATGGTTGAATGAATGACAGTAAAAACGTGCAATGATTGCCAAAATCTCTATTGACGAGCCAAATACAATTCATATATTCAAATGTAAATTTATAGCCTCGATTGTTGGTTAAATAACAACAAAAATCAAATGCATCAAAAATAACGAAAAAAAGGTGAAAATAAAACAAAACATCTTTGCTGAGGGAAATGGGAGCAGTGGTGAGTTGCGATGAGATCACAGATCTAATAGACGACTTCGTTAGATCGTTCGATAGATTGAATTGCATGATTCGTAGAGCTCTATAGTTAATAATACATAAATATCTCGTGGCTGAAAAGTCCTCTTGTAAGAACGTGTTCAACGAAGTGTTCTCTCAATAAATCCATTGATTTATGCGGATTTTCTTGGAACTTTTCAAGAACCCATAGAGCGAAACGATGTTCCGTGGGAAGGCTGAGCGGGTCGGCTAATTGTTTCACACCAGGTTTGCTCTAGTGGATAATTCACATCCTAAGAGACTCTGTCTAGTGTGCAGCGATGACGCTCTTGCTGCTGCTTTGAAGCAGATTATCCAAGCAGACCCGAATGTGTTCTTCCGCCAACGCGCGCAACATATGAAGCTGTGTCCATCCACTTTATAAAATATTTTGTGGTATGATGTTGATTTGGGGACTTACAAAATCCAAGTCGTGCCAGAGATCAAGCAGAGTGGTCCTCAAGTGCGTCGCATGTTCGATGATAGGTCCAATATGAGATGATCAGCAGTTCCGTCATACGCAAGGAATTAATGAAGCTCACTTTTAGTGATTTTACGCTGAGTGAAATTGTTGAACGTGTCGCGAACAATTGTTGTCTTTCCGACTAGCAGGATTTCATGAAACGTATTTTACTGACGATGAGTCTTGGATCTATGCCTATTCTTCTTCTTTATTTTTGCTATCTGGCGACAATTGGAGGGTCCAAGCGAAGCCAGGTCCTTTTCCACCTGGTCTTTCAAACGAAGTGGAAGTCTTCCTCTTCCTTTCCAGCGGGTACTGCTGGACAACATGACCTAGCCAGCGTAGCCGCTGTCTTTTAATTCGCTCTACTATGTCAATGTCGTCGCACACCACATACAGATTTCATCGAATGTCATCAGATGTTGTCATCGTCCATGCCTCTGCACCGTATAGCAGGACGGGAATAATGAGTGACTTAAAACCCGGAAATAGACGATCAATCGGCCGAATATCGTGTCAAAGATGAGCCAAAACCGAGGAAACCACGACAAAGCAGGTCAAAAATCAAGGTTATGTTAATAGTATTCTTGAATTGTCGAGGTGATCCACTCCGAATTCCTTCCAACCGGCCAAGCTGTCAACATAAGCTAAACGTAAAAAGAGGACGAAATTATTGGCCGACAACTCATGGTTTCTGGACCACCATAATCATTCGTGTCTTAATTTGAGGATATTGATCTGGACGACCTTAAGTTCCAACAACAGATGACGGTACATGCTACACATCCAACGAAATAATCAGTTTATTAAAGAAAACTTTTAGTGAGCGCTTTATTCCGCGTCGTGGGTCTGAGGCGTGGCTTGAAAGACCATATTATTTAACAACAGTGGACTATTTTTAGTGGGTTTATGTGAAGCCGCTTGTTTATATAGATAAGCACGAGCCAGTTAACGCATTGGAAGATAATGTGTGGCATGTTATTGCAGACTTGAGGCCATGTTGTTGCAAAAAGTGGTGGAAAATTGGACCACTCTTTTGTAAGTGATTCGAGCCAGCATCAATAGATCCTTATCTTCATAAATAATATGACAGCTTGACACGACTCACGAGTGATCTGTCAAAGAAAGGCTATTGAAAAAAAGTACCTCTACTTGAATCACCCATTAATAAAGCTAAATTCTTAACCATAACTTTACAATTATTTATTTATTATTTCTACTTGAAAAGCACATGCCTAAAAAAGACCCTTTACGTATGAATGATTTATGATTGAAAGCTTTACTTCCAGCTCCAAAAATTTTCTATGCAAGACTGCAACCATTTTGCGCTTAATTAACAATTAAATACATTTTATGTGTTTAAATGTATTTTACGAATTCAAATATTTTTCGTTTGTTTTGTATAATATATACATTTTTCAATACCAAGGGTACTCATTTGGTATTCTTCGCTGATTTAGGGGCTTAAAAATATTTGAAATTGAAAAAAAATCGACAAAAATAATTTTCGTGGCGCACAAAATCACGTCTGCTCAAAATTCCAGCAAAAAATGCCATGTACGCATATTAAACACATGGACCGGACCCCTCCTATCCTACCATGCTTCCCCCTCCGCAAGTAAGCCAGCAAATTTATGGCGTGCATTTGTTGACGCGCACAAGCGAATTGCATGCTAACTAAGCGCTTTTGATGTGCATCACCGCCATTTGACAGCTGCTGTCAAAATTTATGCCGAACACGCTGTGTGTGCAGAGCGCTGCTCGGCTGCGAAGGCGCGTCGAGCGTGCATAAAATTTTCAGCAACCTGAACGCGGAGTGGGTAATTGAGAGGCGGGTGGCTTGGCGGTTTTCGGTTTTTACTTGGTTAGCTGGTTAGCGCAAGTGCTGGCAGTGTACTTGAGTGTTGAGCCGCTGACTGCTGAGCCCTGCACCGCCTCGTTAGTGGATTAATTTGCCAAATTGAAAGTATTTTAGGGTATTTTGAGTGGTTAAAGCTGCCGCAGTAAAGGGAAGTGGCGCGCCAACTGGGTTTGCTAAGCGCTTAGGCGGCATAGTTTTCACATTTCACTTGCACTTTTACTAGCAAGTGGCTGTTGGTGCGTGAGTGGGTACTTGTTTTGTACAGTACAACACTATTTTGGCACACTTAAATTGAGGTTGTGTTTTTTTCGAAACCACAAGTGCGACCTTTCGGACAGCGCTATAAATGGCGCATATCATCATATGATGCTTCAAGCTTGTTTTCAGTTTATTTCCAAATTTACGCGCTTCCAAAGTAGTAGCTGTGCCACAGTTTATGCCGCAACACATCATTTCATGCAGCACATGTACAGTTATATGTGCGTCCTTCTGTTTTATGCCACACTGCCGCATGTTATTATGCCACTGACAAATGCTGTTGCATGCGCCGTTAATTTTGGGTGTGACCCAATTGTGGTGCAACTGCGTGCAACACCACCAACTAATGAGATCGTTATTGACAGCTGGAAGCAACTGTTAAATTAAAGCGCGTGGAAAAAGGTGGTAAGGGCGCGGCGTAACGAAAGTTATGTACCATATGTGCGACTGTTCGATATAACAATTTAACCCTTGAATTTTGTTTTATATTTCTTCGGAGTAAGACTCTGTTTGAACATTCTTCATTGATCGATGAAGGTTATGCTCTTGTTATACTCCGAGACCATAAAATTATATAAATGATCACCATGACGAGCTGAACCGATTTAGCCATGTCCGTTGGTCTGTATGTGAGCAAACTAGTCCCTTCTTCTTCTTCTTCTTTATTGGAGTAGACACCTCTTACGCGGTTATAGTCGAGTTGTTCTTCCTTTTCGCTGTTTGGCGACAATTGGAGATTCCAAGTTTAGCCAGGTCCCTCTCCAATTGGTCTATCCCACGGAATGGAGGTCTTCCTCTTATTTTACTCTTAGAGGTGGAGTGTTTTCATTCATTTGGACGACATGGAAATATCGTCCTATGTCTTGTAAAGCTAATTGTTCCATCGACTACATATTCGCCGTAGCTAATGTGAAAATGACCATAATCATCATCGACTCATAAGGTTGGGGATGATGAGGGATTTGTAGAATTCAGTCCTCGTTCGTCGTTCCCAATTCCTTACTCAGTCTGCAGTAGCACCTATTGGCAAGAGTTATTCCGCGTCCGACATACATGTATATTAACCTTCCTTATGTTGTTTCCTGCATTATTAGCTATCTCAGCCGCTTGGGGGATACTGCACTACTCCGGAAGCTTAAAGGGTCGCCTGAGATCCAACTCCGAGCAACAGATTTCGGCTTCCATTCAATTAGTTACGATCATTCTTTGTTCAATAGAAATAGGAAGCTACTAACGGTTCTTCTTATATTCTTACCTAGTAATATTGCACACATCGGGAACGTTATGTGCTGAGATTCCTATTAGGATCCCACATTTAACTCAACCTAACCAAAGACTGAATCTTACGGATATCGCACAGAAGTTGGTTGTTGACCAACGTCTGCTAAGCGTGCGCATGGTCCATAGGTTCAGTGCTAGAACGCAAGATGGCAAAGGAGGTCCAAATGGTTCCCACTTGGATGGGAACGGGGTACGGGTGTTCCTTTTGCTAGCTCATCGACTTTGCAGTTTCCAGCAATCTAGTTAAGCGCGCTTGTGGTCCAGAGATCTAGGGACAAAATTTGAGATGATAACACAGTTGCTACTTGTTCCCATTCTGATGTGAGGCTATGGTAGTTTCCGCTATGACCACGCATCTAAGCTAGTCTGATAATTATGCTATTCCTTGACTAATTTGGACGCACAGTTTTCGAACTCAACTCTAGTTTCGGCGCTCTGCTGTCGAAAATAATGCTCTCCTCTTTGAAGGAAACTAAAGCACAGAGCAGTAAGTCAACCGATATCTTAAAAACAGCTACTTCTGCTAGTCCGGTTGTATAAAGCTAAGCCTGAGCCTGAAGAGCTCCTTAGAGAAGGCTCTGCCTTTAATCTTCTCTTTTAGCTTTTACCCGTCCGTGAAAATGCTTATTGTTCTTCTTATCCAGCGACTTTTCTCCGTCGGTATCTGATCAGAGAAATACTTATCTATCTGCAGTAGCCTTTCTGACGCGGTGTTCCAAGTTCTCAGGTATGCAATTGGAGTAGGAGAAAATTTCAGCGTCACCCTTTTTTGGAATCCTTCATATACCCAATTTATCTGAGCATTCACAGCAATTCACCTGCCAGCGATATTCACGGGTGCTATGGTCTTTGTGGAATATTTTTGTGTAGATCGTCTGGTAGATCTGCTGTTACAACGTCTGACATATATTTTTTTTAGGAAGTATTTCGATACACATACCTATACCCCTCCGAATTAATGCAAATTTGGTAAGATTAAAAATTTTATGAATAAAATTCCCAGACTTACCAGCCGCTACCTACTCATTATCAATCAATCACAATAACATGATTTATTTACTCCGATATTGAAAAGTCAACGTACTTAAGCCACAACTTTGAGCTGCCATTTTTGGCAAAAAATCGAACCGACGACGTTAGCCAAAAAAATCCTTTAAACACATATCAAAATGAGTCAGTTGATCGGCAAACAGGCTAAATGATTGTTTGACTAACTGCTTGAGGGCATTAATTACAGGCAAAAAATACAAAACGAATTTGAAGAGATATGTGATGTGATTGCAATTAATTTGCATACAATTAAAATGCGCCTGGGTGCCGTATAAAATGAGTACAAAAATCGATTGGCATGAAAGTAATGCAAGGTGACTAAAAACGAAATGCACTGCAACTTGCCTACAACAACAAAAAAAACGTAGATGAAAATTAAATTAAAACAAAATCACTGATATTTTGGCAGACTTGCAACGAACGAACATTGACTCCACTTCAGTGATACCTTAGTGTTGGTAATACCGAAATTTCGGGATACCGATTTTTATGTGAGATATTTTGGAGTTTTAAGAAAATATTGATATATTTCAGCCATTGCTATCTACATATTTTCGTTGTATAGAAGTTAGTTTATAAAACCGTTTTAGGGGTGAAATAATTTTTTCCTTCGGGATCCCGTATTTTGAATATATGTACATACATTTTTGTAAAATAATAGACCAAAGACTAAAAAATA